>NC_056737.1:862039107-862046607 GCF_019279795.1 Protopterus annectens | reverse complement strand
ATGCACCAGTCATTTACCCTGGTACACCTCAGCCAACTGCCTCCTTGTCAGCTTGCCACACTCATCTGCTGAATCTCAGAATCACAGGAAATACTTTAAAACATCATTGCAGGATAGTCTCACATAAATACAGAAAACATCTAAACTACTCTTGCTATATTCTTATCTATTTCTAAGAGAAACCACTGTAATCTAGTACTTACTATTAGCAAGGCATAAGTGCAGGTGAGAAGATGTTTCTAGATCCAAGACAAAATACAAAATGCACAGACTTTCTCTGAGAGATAGTTCTTAAATTAATAATATACATTACTGCTAGGTTAGGTGGATGATATCACTATTTGACACCTCTATGTCAAAAATACTTATCTCTTAGAAGTTTTGCCTGGAACTGCAAGTCATAAAACAGTTAAATATGTTTATCTTTGAAACCTGTAATTATTTCTGTTTTCAGACAATAAAAAAATCCTCTAGCTGTAGACATCCTGTCTTTTTGCATTAACTAACTTTATAGCACAGTTGTAAATTTCAACTTTTTTTCTCAGAGTTTTGCAAGTTAACTCTGTATGTTCCAATGTCTACCATGAAAACATACATTTACACATGTTCATAGGTTCATAGGTTCATAGGTTCATACTAGGCTATCTGCCCTAGGGCATTTATAAGCCTAGCCAGAATGTGTTTGGCTTTCGCCACCCATTTTAAATTAATTTGGTTATGCCCTTTTTTGAGGTTAGTATACTGTGCCTCTGTCTAACAGTGACACAGAAGTGATACCCGGGGTAAACCTACGATCTCCCATCCACTCATCAAGATTCCTCTTGAAGAGAGTCAATGAGGGACTCTGCCTAACCTGGACTGGGATTTTATTCCAGAGTGAAGGGAGCCTCTGGGTTATGAATCTGTCCCTCCAGTATGTCCTATTTATTTCGGTGCTGAGGTTCAAGTCTCTCGAGTGTGTAGCTCAATGGGATTTGGATTTTCTGAGGTGCAGCATGTCCATTAATTCTGGGTTGGACATGGCTTTATACATCAGGCACAGATCGCCTCTGAACAGGTGGTATGCCACTGAGTAGAGCTGGAGTTTCTTTAACCGGGCAGCATATGGCATCTGTTTGAGCCCTTTGATCCTCTTGGTGAGGTACTTTTGGGGTCTTTCCAGTTGCTGCAGTTGTCTGGTAAGGTACATCCCAAAAGGGGCATTGTACTCAATTATGGGCTTGTTGAGGGATGAGTAAAGAGGCACGATGACCTCCCCTGATCTAGATGTGAATCCCTTCATGATTAGGTGGGCTATATAAAATGTTTTTCTAACCACTTTGGCCACGTGGTTGTCAAATGAGAGATTGCTATCAACTTGGGTCCCCAGGTCCCTTATTACTTCTTTTGTACTTAATGGATTACCACCTATGTGGTAATTTGTGGGCACTTTGTTTTTGCCAAAGGGGATGACTATACACTTTTTGGCGTTTAGCTTGAGGCCGTGGCTCTGGCACCAGTTGTCTGTTTCTATGAGGCCCTTTTGGAGGATGCTTGTGTCGGCTGGAGAGTCGATTATGGCACCCAGTTTGCAGTCATCTGCGAACTTGGTCAGCCACAGTCCTTCCGTGTTGGCCTGTACCTCCGAGAAATATATACCGAACAAGAGAGGTCCCAGGACTGAGCCTTGTGGGATGCCACTTGTAACTGGTTTGGAGTCTGACATGGCCCCAGCAATTCTAACCATGTGGGTTCTGTCCTTGAGCCAGTTTGCAACCCATCTAGTGACATAGGGGTTTATATTTAAGCTGGTGAGCTTATCTATAATGCCCGAGTGGGGTATTGTATCGAAGGCTTTGCGAGGTCCAGGTAGGCTGTGTGGACCACCTTCCCCTCGTCAATGGCCTTGGTGACTGTTTCAAAGAAATCAACCAGGTTTAAGAGGCAGGATCTGCCCTTAACAAAGCCAAACTGGGTAGGATCCAGTGTCTGTAGGTCCCCAATATCTTTATTTATGAGGTCCATGATGATCCTTTCCATAGCTTTGCAGACCAAGCTAGTCAGGCTTATGGGGCGATAGTTTCCAGGATCCGTTGAGGCACCACCTTTGTGGAGAGGGACCACAGTTGCTGTACGCCACTCTTTGGGTACATATCCTGTAGTAAGGCTGAGATTGAACAGTAGTTTAAAGTTTGGGTTTAGCTCTTCTTGGAGTTCATGTAGGACGCAGCCCGGGACACCGTCTAGACCCATTGATGCTGTGTTTTTTGCTTTGGAGAGGGCAGCTCTTACCTGAGCATCTGAGATGTCAGGGGGTGCAGCACTCTGCTGGGATAGATATTTGCCCTTTTGGTGGGGAGGGGGGGGGTTTGCGCTGAACCTGTCAACTAGGATGTTGGCAATGTCTGTGGGTTTGGTGTATTTTTTGTCATTTTGGACTAATTCTGAGCATATCTGGGAATTACCACCCAGGTTCCTAACATAACTAAAGAAAGCCTTGTGATTATCCATAGTGTCCTGTGCAATTTTTCTCTCGAAGCTGGCCTTAGACGATTTTATGAGTGCCCGTAGTTTTTTGCTAATACTGATCAGATATGCCTTCCCTTTTTGGAATTTTGCTCTATCATTTAGTAGCTTCCTCCTTCTATTGTATAGTTTGTTTATGGTTGGGGTCCACCAGACAGGACGTCTGCCTTTGGAGGATTGGGTCTTGGTTTTATTTGGGATCGCATGATCCATGCATTCCTGAAGGTGTTCATAGAATGTGTTTATAAAGGATTCTGCAGTCTGGGCCGTATTTTCCACAGGCCTGGGGGCTTTGAAGGATTCCACCTCGGTTTTGAGGAGTGTGAAATTTGCTTTAGAGAAGTTTTTCACTGTGGTTTTCTGGGCAGGGGGTGGGGTCGGGATGTGAATATCCAGTGAGATTAGTTTATGGTCTGATCTTACCAGTGAGGGATACACTTCTGGACTGGAGCATAGAGTCCCCATGTTGGTGATGATCAGGTCCAGTATGTTTTCCCGTCTTGTGGGAGTGGTAACAAGTTGTTCCATAGCATTTGCGTTTATAAATTCTAGGAACCTTTGGGCTAGGGTATTGGAACTAGAGTAATGCTCCCAGTCTATGTTTGGGTAGTTGAAGTATAATATAATGGTGTTTGGAGAGACCTTCATATTTTCCAGTGTTCTCAGGAAGGCCGAGTGGGGTTCCTGGGTTAGGGAGGGTGGTCTGTAGCAGGCTATAAACTGGAAGGCAGTTTTACCCACTGTTAGTTGCACATGGATAGTCTCTGATGCTTCATGCTGTGCCACCAACCTGGAGGTGTGGGTATCTTTCATGAATATTGATACTCCCCCTCCTTTTGTGGGTCGGTCCAAGTTTTGGGGCTGAAAAGCATGGTATGAGGTATAACCTGTTAATGCTGGGGTGCTCTCGGGAGCCCTGAACCAGGTTTCTGTTACTGCACAGATATCGATGTTCTCCATGCTAAGGAGAGATTTGAGTGCGTGCATCTTGAAGTTTAGACTTCTGGCATTGAGTAGCATTACTCTTAGTTTCTTATCCCTTGTGATACCTATGGAGGTGGGTTTGTCTTTTGAGCCTTGCCTAAAAATGGCACTATGGGGGCAGCAAGAGCCTTTGCCAATATCCGAAAGCCCAGGGGTGACAGGTGCAAGCCGTCCCTAGCGAAGCATCGTGGCTTGTCAAGCATGTCATTCCAGGCTGACAGGCATTGGATCCCCTTTGAATGACACCAATACTTAAGCCAATTGTTGAAATTGATCATCTTGTCTTCATATTGTGGCATCATTCTTGGTGAGGGTAAGATGCTACTCAAGGTCAGGGTTATACCGGCCTGGGCCACATGCTCAGAGAGCTCCTCTATGTCTCTTTTCATGTAGTCCAGGGAGGTACGTCTCAGGTCATTCACACCAGCATGGACAATGACTGAGTCATATTGGTACTTGCCTTGGAGTGACCTGAGTGCTTGTGTTATGTGGCGGATCTTAGTGCCCGACAGGCAGCTCACCGTGACCTTCTCCTTGTTCAGCCTGGTGAGTGGTACGTCAGTGTGCCTGATGATAGAGTCACCTATTACCAGTGTATCAGGTGTGTTGTTTAGCCTTAAGGGCTGTGACTGTTCAGCACACTGTCTTTGTGTGCTATGTGTTGCACGTGTTTTGTTTTGGGGTAGCGGTTGCTTGGGTGTCTGCTTTGGAGGTCTCTGCTGCTTAGGCAGATTTTTATTTAGAGCCTCTGAGTATGTTTTTGTGTGTTTATGTGTTTGGTTTGCTGTCGTGGTAGGTCTATGTGAGACTGGAATTGCACTGAGTGTGGTTTCCTTCTCCTCCTGACTGGTTACGCCAGTACTGAGTTGAGAGAGCTTAGCCTCCAGTTTGGCTATATGGATGCATCTCTCACATGTGTTGGAATTTGTTGGGAGGAGGAGAGGGTTGTCTGTGTACATGAGGCAGTTGTAACATTGCCTTAAGATTCCCAGATTCACCAGTTGGACCGGAGAAAAGATTGACAACTGACCTTTGGACATGCTAGAATAGTATTGGGAATTCCTTTATAATTGAAAAAAAGGGCCAATGGGGAACAAGGTACTCAAGAGGACTTTGTGAGAGTGTAGTGCTTTTAACTTTTTAGTGCTGACTTATATAATTGCTTTAGTGAGCAAGTGCCTTTAGTGAGCAAGTGCCAGGTAACTTAAATGCAATGTGTTACAGGTAACTTAAATGCAAAAACAACAAACAGTAACTTTCTTTTAAGTGAAACAAGGAAATGCGTACAGTAAGCAATGCAGATATCACTAGGGATCCACAGAAGTGCTGAAAAGCTGCATTTTAGGTGGTATTAGCGTTTCAGTACGTAGCATTTCAGTACGTAGCTCAGTACATAACATACAGTTTTATTACATTTGTAAGACAAGCATACAAACCATATGACTATTCACAAATAACAGAATTATTTACAAACTTGCAGTCTTCACAGGCTATATAGGATTGTATGTATCAAAAATATCATGAACATCCACAGAACCATGTAATTTTGTATATATATCTTATATGAACAGTGCATAAATTGAAACCATCACTGAAAAATAAAAGGTATATACATTTATATTATTTTCCAGTAGGGTGCACTGTGGTTACATTCTTGAAGCTCAGTACATAACATACAGTTTTCTTACATTTGTAAGACAAGCATACAAACCATATGACTATTCACAAATAACGGAATTATTTACAAACTTGCAGTCTTCACAGGCTATATAAGATTGTATGTATCAAAAATATCATGAACATCCACAGAACCATGTAATTTTGTATATGTATCTTATAAAAAGCATAAGTGCAACACACTGACAACAGAGTGAGCTCAAACTTAAATTCCAGTCTCCCCTGGATGAAGAAATGGCTGTTAAAAGTGTAGAAGTTCTGAAACAAATGTCTAAAGGAACCTGGCCTTTATAAACAGTGCATAAATTGAAAAATAAATCAGAAATGCACTAGTACATTCACTGATAACAAAACTTCCTTCTGTGTCTTCCTTTGCCTGTACCTCCTAGAAAGGAAAATCTCTTTTAATTAAAATAGCCACACAAAATGCATATACACACTCACACACATGTGTGCGTGATATCTATTTTTCTGTAAATATCAGACTCAAAGGTGCACATATATGTGTTTCATGAATGAAGTATATATTTGTTTTCATACTATATAATAAAGTTCAAAACAGTTTTCCCTTAAAGATCTCATATAATGAGATTGCATGGAAATTGCAAGATGATATAGTTACTTCAGACATGCCTTATAGATACTGTAATGTGCTACAGATTTTTTAGATTTAATGGGAGATGCCAAATTGACTTCCCTGCAAAATTTGTTAGGTAGTAAATTGAAACTCCAGATATCAGGCTATGTAAATATCATAGTAGAATGAGGACAGTAAATTCTAAACAACTCTTCCCCACCCTCTTACAGTAGCTAGCTAAAATAGAAAGGCCCAATATAACAAAATCAAAACGAAAACCACACCCCCAGAAGAAGAACTGCCCCTTACTAATGCATTTAAAGTGAATTTTCTTTTATTTGCAAGAATAGTTAGTGCCACTCAGTTCACATATAATGCTCCTCTCTAAACTAAATTTCTTTGCTTAGCACAATCTGACTCAGCAATTTTGATAAGAAAATGTTTTTAAAACAAACCATCTTATATATTATTCTTTAACACTGAAAATGTATAATATAGTACAACAAGCTGTTGTAACAACATTTCAGGTTATGTAAGTGATAGACTCTGTCAAAGCATGAGCTACAGAGAACTGGTTAAGTTTGACTGAAGTAAGGTAACAGAGATGTAAATACCCACTAGATGCAGACTAGAGAAATTTCTGATTGAGGCAGATGACTTTAATTTCATGTGCTTAGTGACTACAACCTTTTGTGTAATCACAAAGAGCTAGTCCAGGATTCCCAAGATACAGGCTAAGCCTAAATAGATTGTATGTGTTAAATCTGTTCAAAGAACTGAAAATGGCCCATGTGTGCTTCTGGTGAGAGCTGAAGTAAACTGAATCAATACAGCAATCAGGATCGATTTGAGTCATGTCAAAATAAGATGTTTATAATTTGGCATATATTTGAGGAAGCAAGATGAGTAACTTGGAGTTCATATGAGTCTTAAATTTAGATATTTTACAGATAAGTGTCCCTATTAATACAGCCGAGTTAATCACTGCTACAAATTAGTATCTCATAAAATACCATAGAGATATAATTATTTTTCCTGTGATCACTCAAAAGGGACTATACAGGCTCTACCACAACTAAAACAAATATAATATATACTGTAAAAGTGATAATTATACATAATATATTTGCTCAGAAAAGATTAGCTCTGTGATGCTGTACTCTCCCCCAAATTCTAGTTTATTTCAAGATTTATATATTAAACTACAGGTCACTGTTAATGAACTCTAGCCCAATAGAGAGGATAAAAACCAAGTTTTAAAAACTTAGTATGTACAGCCTATATTGTTAAACTAACATTTAAGCAACTGTTTCATTATTACAATGGTTATGGTGACAAGACATTGGTTAACTTAAGCCTTAAAGTATGGAACAAGTTTAAATTAACTGGATTCCGGAGAATGCCAGTTACAAAAAGGCAAATGTCCACAGCCATTCATGCCAACTGTGTTTCCAAGATTTGTTATCACTTCTCTTCAGATGCTTTAGTAGTAACAGCAGCTCACCCACAACTTTAAGAGTCTTATGATATAATAAAATTTGATGGAGAAAGATATTTAGGAGTTAACTGGCAACATCACTCAACTACAGTATACTGAAAGAAGCATAGATATATATCAGAAACCATTAGGCAATTGATACTACACAACTTTAAAATGTAACACCACATTTATTACGCCATCTATCAAGAGCAACATGTCCTTTGAGAGTTAATATTAATATATTCCACATATGTGGGGACATGCTTAGGCCAAACAT
>NC_056737.1:861609107-861716607 GCF_019279795.1 Protopterus annectens | reverse complement strand
ACCAACTAACAATACGGCATAAAAAATTACATAAGACTCTTCCAAGGCGTTACCAACGAGGATAAATATTACCAACATTCCTTTCTAGGAAATATTATATTCACATACTCACTTGAGGTACAGAAATATTTTCTTTGGCACATGATAAAACATAAATGTGTTCTAGTCTAGAGTTAATGTTATGCTTCAGCAAAGGTCCACCATTGTTCTGACCCCAGCATTTCAAAAATCTACCCCTTCTGTAGACAATTTTGCCTGCTGACTAGTTACTACTATCCAATGAGCTTAACAACATTTTAAAACTGAATATTATTTCATCACATTGGGCATTCTATGAGCAATAATGCATCAGAATCATAAGTGTTTCTTATTATGCTTTACTTTCTTATACAACAATATGGCAGTCAGGGAGACTGCTATACTCATGTCAGTTTGTTTTCCAGTGTATCTATTCTCATAGGTTTGTTACTAGGCTAATGACAACTAGGGCCCTTACATGCCTAGCTGCACTCCCCAAACCATTTGGGTCCCAAGTATCATGAGCATCTTAATGAAGGAGGTTATGTTAGTAGGGAAGTAACTAAGGGATTTGTAGGGGGTGCGGATTAGGGATGTTAGTTAGGATAATGCTTTTCTTACCGATGGCCCCATCCAAAGGGACATGAGGGCCATACCAGGGTAAACTTACAATTCTCCATCTAGTTTTCAAGGTTTCACGTGAATAGGGTCAGAGATGAACTCTGTTTCACAGGGATGAGGAGCCTATTCCATAGCATGGGGATTGTTTGAGACACATACCTATCTCTCCAGCGTGTTCTGCTTATGTCTCAAGTGAAGTTCAGATCCCTGGATCTAATGTTTATAGTGTTGTTTGTTTTGCAAATGTGCAACAGATCCACTGGGGCAGGGTCTGAGGAAGTCATGTGAGCCAGGCAAAGATCCCCTCTCAGCAGTCTATAGGAGAGTGAATACAGAGACAGAGCCTTTAGGCAATCAGTGTAGGACAGGGTATTCTTGTCTTGAATTCTCCTGGTGAGAAACCTTTGTGGGCACTATAACTATTGCAAGTGTCTGGTTAGGTACATACCAAAGGGGGCATTGTACTCAGTGACAGGTCTGATAAGGGCTGAGTAGAGTGGTACTATAACTTCCTTGGACCTGGATGCCATACCCTTACTTATAATTTGGGTGATATAAAATTATTTTCTTACTATCTTAGCTACATGTTGTTCATAGGGCAGATTGCTGTCCACATACTTTCCCAGATCTATTACTACTGCATTGACTCTTAGGGGTGTTTTATTGATGGAGTAATTAACTTGGGCTGACAGTTTCCCAAAGGGCAGTATAATGCATTTTTTGGCAGTGAGTTTTAGGCCAGGGCTTTGGCACCAGTCATTTGTTTGTATCAAACCCTCTGGCAAGATATTGTTGTCTAGGGGAGTCTATAATAGCACCCAGTTAAGAGTCATCTGCAGACTTGGTGAGACAGAGGCCTTGAACATTTTCTTTGACTTCCAAAAAGTAGATAGCAAACAGGAGTGTACCCAGCATGGAGCCCTAGGGTAGTCCGCTGATGACCGGTCTCTTGGTGGAGGTGATCTCACCAATCCTGACTTCTTGGGTCCTGTCTGTGAGCCAGCCAGCAATCCAGTGAGTTATTCAGGGATTTATGCCTAGCTCAGGAACTTGTCAGCAATGTCTGAATGGGGTACTGTACTGAATGTCTTAGCCAGGTCAAGATACGCAGTATGCACTGTTTTACCCCAATCCATTGCCTTGGTTACCCCCTCAAAGAAGTCTACCAGGTTAAGTAGGCACAACCTTCCCTTAACAAAGTCAAATTAGTATGTGTCCATTGTTTGTATGTTGCAGATGTCCTTGTTTATCATGTCCATGATAATTTATTCCATAACGTTGCATGTCAGGCTTGTTAGATCGATGGGTCTGTAGTTCTCTGGATTGGTTGATGGCCCACCTTTGTGGAGGGAATGACTGTTGAGGTCCTCAACTCACTTATAACATAGCCTGTTTAATGGCTGTAGTTGAAGAGTGCCTCAAGTGGTCCAGATAGGTTGTGTTTTAGACTGTTCAAGAGGAAACTGAGGATTTTGTTGGGATACATTGAGGTGGTGTTCTTGGCTTTAGTATGTACTGCTAGTACCTGCCTCTGTTAATAGTTGGGAGAAGTATGTTGGAGGGGATTTCACCTTGTGGAGCTGGAGCAGTGGGTTGAAGTTTAGCCAGTAGATTTACTATGTCACTCTGATTGGTGAAAGTGGCACCATTCACCACCAGTTCAGCACGCTGCAGTGAGTAACATTTAAGGTTCTGGACATAGGCTATCCTGACCTTCAGTTGTCATTATTGGACTTAATTCGACCTATTTGTTTATTGTTTAGTTGTATAAGAGAGCAGTTATCTTTAAGGGAGTTGCCCTTCCTGATTTTGGCTACGAGTTTTCTTCTTTAATTATATACCCTGTTTAAGTGAGGATTCCACCACTGGGTTTGTTTTTAGTGTTTGTTTAGGGTATACTTCTGATACTTACAACAGCCTCTATGCAGCCGTTCACATGCTTGAACAGGGACTCTGTGAATAATTATGCATAGGTAGTTGTGTTCTTGGGGTTAGAGGAAGTCTTGGATTTTGACAAATTGTCACTTAGTAGGACGTAGTTTGCCTTAGAATAGCTCCTTACTGTTACTGGTTTAGCTAGATTTTTTCTGGGATGATTTTTACTTCAAAGGATCTAACCTGATTAGTGAGAATGTGACATGAGTTGGGGTGGGGGTGGATCCAGTGCTCTCCCCTGTTAGTGAATACCAGATCCAATATGTTTGATCCTCTGTTTGGGGCATGTTCTATCTGTTCCGGGGTGTTTGTGTTAATAAAGTCTGGGGAGCATTGTGTCTTTGAGTTTGAGACAGTGTAAATTTCCTGGTCTTTACAAGGATAGTTAATGTAACCCATGAATAGGGAGTTTGGTTGGATAGTGAGCACCTCTAGTATGTTTAGATAAGAGTTGTGAGACTCTAGGGGCAGAGATGGTGACCTGTAGCTAGCTATGATATGATGAGGGACCTTTCCTTTGGTGGCTTGCACATGGATGTGCTCTATGTTATCCTCTTGTTTCGCCAACCTGGAGGTATATTTGTTGTTTACATAGATTGAGACATCTCCACCTTTGGCCTCATTCTGTGCTGTTGTTGGTCTAAATGTGAGGAAGGTACTGCAGTTTTGCACCGCTGGAGTGCTTTCTATGTCCTTAAACCGAATTTATGTCACACCACAGATGTTTACATTCTCCAGAGTGAGGAGGACTTGAAGGGTGTGGAGTTTTTTGTTTAGGCTCACATCATTGAGCTACATGTATTTTGGGTCCCTATAGTATAACACAGTTTATGTATCATAAATGGTTTTTCCCACTATTTAGTTACAGTGATAATGTTGGGTATAACTGGCCTCTTAGATGGTTTTCTGACAGGAGTGTGAGTGCTTCTTTTTAACTGAATTTCTCTGAGCTATGCATCTTGTAAGCTGTTGAAGTCTTTCTTTATTCATTTACATTTTCATCTATATAAAAGAAGTAAAAGAAAGGGCTTTGTTAAAAAACAATTTTATCCTAAAATTGAAAGGATGTGTGTTTTTTTGCCAGCATAGTTTAATATTTCATGCAATAATGCATCAGAATCAAATTATTATATTTTAATACCCCAAAGTAGCTGTTATGGGGACTATCATAATGACATATTTTGCTTTTCCTTCTTTTTGTCCTACTCTGACAAATGAGCTTGGATTCCTATAACATAACACAGCCTAAGTTAGCTTCAGTGGTGTGGCGGGATAAAGTCCTGACTACAGTCCAGGTGATATCAGTTAGACTAGTGGCTCAGGTGCCTGATGGATCTAGCTGGAGAAGATGGGAGTGAGTGGCTACTGTTGGCTTACCCACCCTTTGGGAGGGAGGTGGCTCTGCTTCGCCATTTTGGTGATACCTAGTGGGAGCATTAGGCATTCCAGCCATGGAACATGGGTCTATGAACATGTGTTGCCTTAGAACATGTAACTGAGTGAGCATCCAATAGCATGCTCCCTGTAGCAGGCACACACAATGGAGCACAGAGAGCCAGTGTGGGGGAATGCATCACTAGGGAGGAGAAGTCCCACAAAACTGTACCACTGTGTACCACCCAACTCTTGACTTTGGAAAATGATTGAGCTACCTGAAAAGGAATGAATAGACCACAGGGTTCTTGCCTAGCCTGAGGATACCTAACTCTCATCACCAGAGTATGAATTAGCACATTGTGTGGAGGTAGAGGAGCCATCAGGTCAGTTCTGAGTATGAGAAAAATGAAAATAATATAATACAGCCAAAACATCACTTTTTCTCCATTAATAGTGTTGAGAAGCACTGGTGTTTTTATGGTATATGAAAGCACAGTCAGCCAAGGGCGCCCGCAGGCAGGTGCAAGGGGGGTGCACTTGCACCCCCCTGGAATCGGCTATGGCTAGATAATTAAAAAAAAAAAGTTTTTTTTTTTTTACGCACATTCTCCTTTAAGAAGGAGTCCAAATAGTCCAGTCGCAGGCGTGCTGACATCATCATTGTCAGTTTAAGGTAGCGGGAACTCACACAGGCGGGACCTAGCAAGCGGCAGCACTTTCAGGAAGATGGGAGCGGGACCTGAAGAGGTGTGTGTGTGTGTGTGTGTGTGTGTGTGTGTGTGTGTGTGTGTGTGTGTGTGTGTGTGTGTAAAATGCCCCAGGTGTACATGGTGGTGGGTAGTGAATAAGGCTTGAACCCTGTACCTTGGGCCCAAGTGGCAAGAGCCTGAATTCCCTACCCACCACCATTTGTGAAAATGTTGCAGGATTTTCCCTCATACTTTTTCTGTTCCTCATAAAATCTGTGGTTTCTGCATTTGTGTCCTTGTTGCCTGACAGCTACATGTTCTCTGGTTTTATTCTTGGCTGTCTGGAGTGTTTCTCCTTGGGCCTCTGCTAAAACTTAGCTTAGTCAGACTTTCCTGGTTAACAAAAGTTAAAAAAAATGGACACTTGTCAGACTTCATATTCTTCAGAAAGTGTATGTTAACAAAAGCTTTTATTCTAGCAATTTTCTAAGTGTACAAGATGGATATTTGAAATGTATCCCTGTGTTTGGGACTGTATCCCCCCCCCCCCATTATTGGCTTCGTCCAGGTTTTGTGCTAGGGTTGAGAGTTATGGTAAGAACTGAATTCACTGAATATGTTTGAGGGCTGTATTCACCCAGTATTGGCTTTGTTCAGGTATTTATTGGCTTCATCCAGGTTTTTTGCTAATGTTGAGAGCTATGGTAAGAACTGATTTCACTGAATATGTTTGGGGCTATATTCTCCCATTACTGGCTTTGTCCGGGTGTTATTTGCTAAGAGGTTGAGAGCTATGGTGAGAACTGAATTCACTGAATGTTTGGTGGTTGTAGTAGTCACCCATTATTGGCTTTGTTCAGGTCTTTTGTGCTAAGAGGCTGACAGCTGTGCTATGGTGAGAACTGAATTCACTAAATGGTAGCTATTTAAGTTTCAGTCTTCCTCTTTCACAAAACAGTTTATTTGGCGTAGTGGTATGTTGCTCTGACTGTTTTGCACGGGTCCCCTGGGTTCAAGACGTGGCAGTGAAATGTATGGTGGTAACACAGCATTTTATTCTAGCAACTTTCAAACATTATACAAGCAATGTTTAAAATGTGTCCCTAGTTTTTGGCCTTTTGTCCCCCCCCAATAAATTTTGGCTTTTTCCAGATTTCTTGTGCTGAAAAGTTCAGACATACAGCTGGGTGTCGGAGTAGATTTTACAAGGAGCTGAGAGCTGCAGGGGAGCAAAAGTTTAGTGCTGCTTGTGTTTAGTCTGCTTGCATTGTTAATAGCACAACAGATAGTGTACTTGCTTTAGATGCTGAAGGCTGTGGGTTCTACTCCCACAGTAGGTAAATGCATTGCTGATGCTGTATTGTGTTGTAAAGGGGTGGATGCTGCAGTCTTTTGGCAAAGATACCTAGTAACTATGAACCTGTTAACAGTTTGCTATCCATTCCCTATTGCGGTATTACTAGCTTTTCATTTTTTATTGCATGCAACAAAAGCAATTTATTCTTCAAGAGTAACAGGCACTTTATTTGTAGATTAAACAATGACATATAAAGTGTTTGCTAGCAACAACCTCTTTATTAGTTACAAATTTTTCAATGTGGAGTTTACTACTTCAGAGATTGTGTATATTTTTACTGATACTGGTGGACTTGAGTAGACTTTTTATGATGGAAATGTTCTGAATTGGGCAGTTTTGTCATTAGTGGATGCTTTTTGTTTCATTGTTTGCTGGAAAAATGTTCAAAACAATAAATTTAAAATGCCCTCTAACAACTGTACTGTATTGTACAAGGAATATAATGTAATACAGTCAGGAAGGTGTATCGAAGAGCATGTGTATGTTATGTTCGAGGGGCCTATGATTTTGTAGACAGCCCAGAGTTATATTTGCCATTGGCAAAATGTATTTTCTCTGAAAGTGGGTTTCAGTGCTGTTTCAATGCATGCGAGTTTCAAGAGCAGAGAAGTTTTAATGTTGGTCTATTTTCATTGTGAGACTGCATTGCTTTAACAGATATGTATTAGGGTTTGTGCTGTAAAATGCAAAATAAAACTTTCAAATGAAATCCTAAATCATCGCAGAAGTGAAGCAGTATGCACATTAGTGTTTATGATAAATGGGACATTGGAATGGCTGCAGGGGGGAGACTCCATTTGACCATGATTTTGTGAGGGGTAGCAAGCTCAGACAGCCCGGTTGAACTATACCTCTCAGTTGTCCATATCTTTGCAGAATGAATAGATATTTGCTGCTTATTTTTGGTTTGTTCTCAAATTTGTGATTTTCTAGCAAATCATTTAGGAATGAAGCCATTAAATGACAGACATTGAGTTTCAGATGTCATAACCTTCAGAAAAATGCATGCTAATGCAAGACTGTCTTCACGTTTATACAAGAGCAATTTTAGTAGTGTTTGTATGTTCCCCAATATATTTGGCCTTGTTCAGATTTCCTGCATTAAGAGGTTGAGAGGTGCGTGCAAATCACTTTGTAGATTAGGAATATCCAAACATCTCAATTGTCCCCAATTCTGGCTCAAAATGTTGCTCTCCCTAATAATCCCTCCTCCAAAATGGCAATTTTGGAAGAAAATGTGGAGGGTTTACAATTATATATAACTGTAATGATCACTTATAGATTACCTTTATTTCAGAAATGCATGTGGATGCTCTTATTTTGTTAGCTGCTTCAAGTTAACTGTTAATATTAAAAGGTGTCCCTTTTTGACAGGTATTTTGCATCACATTTTGGTCCGTTTTCATAAAATTGTGTTTTTCTGGCAAATTAGTGGCAAGTCATTAAAGATTGAAGTTAGAAAATAATGGCAGACATTTGAGTTTCAGATTTCATACCCTTCAGAAAACTTGTACTAATGCAAGATCTACCTGTTCTATTTAAGTTATAAGAGCAATATTTAAAAATTGGCCTTATTTTTGGGCTTGTCACACTTCTAGTTCTATGTATGGCTTTGTCCAGATTTCTTGCTCTGAAGTTGAGAGGTATGAGTGTCAGAGCCATCACTGTCAGCCAGAGACATTTCAAATTGTGACATACTTATTGCCAGAGACATTTCAAATTGTGACATACTTATTGCACCCCACTCTCCCCATTGTAGTGGCTCTGGATGTGTCCATGGAAGGCAAGGAGCAGTTATGCAGTGTAAATGTGCAGAGTATTCCCCCATCCAAAGTAGATCACAAATCGACCGTGGCTTTTCATCTGTCCTTGATTTTGCAAAATGTTCTGGTTTTCTATCAGATTTTGTACTGTTGATTTATGCTTCTTATTCTGGAACTGTATGCTGTCACAGTGCCCTGTTGCTCTGTTTAAGTAGCCATGGTTTAATGAACATCAGGTAAGCTTGTCGGAGATTGTAAGATGCAAGTAAGCTTTAGTAAGCTTGTCGGATATTGTAAGATGCAAGTAAGCTTTAGTAAGTATATTGTTAAAGAATTACCAGCATTGAAAGCCTTTTCGTTGTTGCCATGCAGAGAATATTTACATGACTAGATAATGTATAAGCCTTGGGTATTGAAATGCATATGACAGTTTTATTTATTTTATTTGCAGTTGGTTTGCCAGAATAGTCCATTGGGCCAAATGAACCCGTTTTCAATGGAGTCCTGGGGAGAAAAGCTCCAAAACTAAGTAGGTTATTAATAGATATACAAATTATACAATTACACAGAAGTTAATCATACAAGAAATAACAATTTGAAAATAATACAACTAGAGCGAGTACAATCTAGTGATGAAATTAATAGGTAATACAGACTAAAGGGAAATTTAGCACAAAAGCACTGAGAAATAACAACATATTTGGAAGCATTTCATGACAATATTGAGGAATAATAACATATTAGGAAGCAATGCACAAAAGTACTGAGAAGCAATAACGTATTAGGGAAGCAATACTTGGGAAGTGTGGCCTAGTATATTTTCTGATTATTCTAGGAATAATAATATGTATGAGTTAGGGTGGGTAATTAGGAAAGTTGCAGGAGGAAACAGAGGAAGAAAGAAGATGGAGTTTGCAAGTGTTATGTGGTGTGGGAGCAAGAGCATTCCCACTGGGATACTAGATGTGAGTGAAGAGATCTTTTAAATATAAAATGGTTGGGGTGGTGCGAATGGAAGTTGGTAGGGAGTTCCAAAGGCATGCAAGGAGAAGATTTTTGCCTGGGGGACTAGTTGGTTTATATACTTTCTAATAGATTTTGATTGTTGGATCTTGATACTTTTGCAGGAAGGTGCATTTTAAAGGCTGATGAAAGGGAGGGACAAAGGGAGGGGTTGAAAATGAGCTTATGTGCAAGATTTAGTTGAGTATATGTGAGATAACTGGGTAGCTCTAGCCATTTTAGTTTTGGAGAGAGGAACAGTGGTGGGTGGAGGACTTGTGGTTGGTAGCGAACTTGGCAATTTTGTTGTAGCAAGAGGAAAGTTGTGTTGGAGGTCTGTAGATTAGTTAGGAGTGGAGCTCCATAGAGAAGGAGGGGATAAGAAATGAGGTAGAGGGTGATTTTGGTAGCAGGTGTAAGGTAATGATTTTGTCGGTAAAGCATACCGGGTTTTCTTGATATTTAACTGTAGGTGGGAGTTGAATTTGAGCTGGTATCAATTTGGACCCCAAGTAACTTGGTCTCTGACACCAGTTCCAGGAGTAGATTATTTTGTCTAGAGATGTGGAATGTGTTTATATTGAAAGAAGTTGCCTTAGAGGGGATGAATAACATTAATTTGGTTTTAGAGGCATTGAGTGCTAGGTGATTCCTTTTCATCCATTGCTCAGTTGTTGTAAAAGCATCTTGAGTCAGTTTTAGGAGTGAGGGGATAGAGGTGGCAGCGCAGATAATAGCAGAATCATCGGCATATTGGATGATGTCTGAGAATGGGATAGAGTTGCGGAAATCATTTATAAATATATTTAAGAGAAGGGGACTCGGTATAGAGCCCTGGGGTACCCCAGTAGGAGTATTTAGAAATGAGGAGGTGACCTTTTTCCATTTGACTGCTTGAGGTCTGTTAGATAAGTAGCTGGAGAACCAGTTCAAGGAGGAGGGAGATGGGTAAAGTTTAGTTAGTAGCAGGCTGTGAGAGTGTGTCAAAGGCCTTAGAGAGGTCGAGTAGTAGGGTAGAAACAATTTGGCCAGAGTCGCGGGCTTTATTTACAGTTTCAAGGAAGGAGAGGAGGGCGGTCATAATGCTATGATGTGGTCTGACTCCATGTGTGGGAGTTAGTAGGTGATTATCTAAGAGATGTGGAAGGAGTTGTAGTTGGATACACTTTTCTAGGAGTTTAGAGATGGGGACAGAATAGCGATGGGCGGAAATTAGTAACATTGTTGTTGTTGCCACCTTTTATGTAGAGGTATGATAAAGGCCCTTTTCCAGACTTGGGGTACTATACATTCTTGGATAGAGCAGTTGATTAAAATGCTAATAGGGTAGCGATTGCTTCAGCAGCTTTGCCAAGAAAGTAAGAAGGGATGTTATCAGGAGCATTGGTGCATGGCTTCAGTTTCATAAGGAATTTCTTTATAGTAGAAGTTGGGTATAGGTTTAAATGAGAAAAAGAGTGTGAAGAGGAGAATTAGGGGCAGATGAAGCTGATGAAGTAGTAGGAGGAGTGGAGGGATGGGAGTTAGTAGATGGGAATGAGGAAGTAGTAGCAGTGTAGTGGTGTTAGAGAAAGATGGCGTTAATTTGGAAATGGATTCAATGAAAAGAGTTAAATTGGGTAGCCAAGTCTTGGTCAGGAGCGTTTGGGTCTGGGGTAGGGGTATCTGGTTTGCTGGGGTTAAGTAGAGTAGAGATACCTTTCCAAAATTTCTGAGGGTTTGATTTTATTATTTTGAAGTGTGGAAAAGTAGTTTTGTCGGTCTAAGATTATGAGCTTTTTTACCTTATTTCGAAGTATTTTATAGTCATTGTAATAAAAGGACAGGATTACAGTATTTTCAGAAGCTCATTACATTTTATTGCAGACCAGTGTCTTGTAGCAGTGTTTGTGTGTTAGTACACTTGTAGTTGGGTCAGGGTGGCTTTAATGGTATATGGTAAATAAGCATTGCTACCTTATTTAAAAGCCAAGCCCTGCAACAACTAGCTCCACACTGAAGTCAAAACACAATAGCTCTGGTGGGTAAATGTACTCTGTAGTAATCAAAAAAGGCAAATGTTTGAAATAACTACAGCTTATGTGCAAACACAATAGGTAGTGATGAAACAATGCTCTGCTAAAAATGCTTTAATGCTCCACAATGCTGAGCTGCAGATCAGTTATCACTGGCTACCAGGATTTCACCCACTTCAGCTCAAGCACGGTGCCGTTCAGTGCAACCTTCCCAGAACTAATTTGTCTGACCAGAATTATTTGGTGTGTGTATTAGAGGGAGGTAGCATACCCCTCAGCTGTCCAGATTTTTGCCCCATATTCCTCCTAAAAAGGATTGAAGTTGCTAAATGAGACATTTCAGTTTTAGATGTCATGTCATTTAGAAAAATGCATACCAACACAAATCCTGTTACTCTTGCAATTTTCTAAGTTTCTGAGAGCCATATTTATAATCTGTCCCTATTTATTTTAGGCTTTGTCCAGATTTCTTGCACTAAGGTTGAGGCCTTGAGGGTATGGTATGTTTGTGAGAAAGTGAAATGCCCAAGTTAGAGTTAACAGGTGGAATTTTCAAGTGCATTTTCAAGGAACTGTGAGTTTTAAGGGAAGCTAAGTTCACTGCTGCTCATGCCAAGTCTAGGGAAGCTAAGTTCACTGCTGCTCATGCTAAGTCTATTTACAATGTGCAACTGTTTTGTTTAGCAAATGGTATCTCTATTGTGGTATAACGTTTTAAAGCTATGTTAGTAGCACCACAAGTAAATACTTGCATCTTAATGTAAAGGCTTGAGGTTCTATTCCTACAGCATATACATTTGTATGTTGCAGTCCTCAGGATGCCCTCCTTTGGATGAGATGCCTAATAACTATGAACCTGTTTTTCAGCTTGTCATCCATTTTCTATTGCAATATACCAGCTTACCATTTTTTTTAAATTTAACATAGGCAATTTATTCTTTGACGGCAACAGGCACTGAATTTGTAAATGAAACACTGAAATATACAGCAACAACATCTTCATTAGTTTCAGATATCTTTAATGTGGAATTATTCAGATTACTTTTACTTCAGCAGAGTCACTCAAACAAGTGCTGCTGTATAATACAAGGGATATAATTCAATTATATATTATAATTAATACAATCAGGTAAATCTAATAACTTTTGCATGGCCCTAACGGTGTGCAAGGAGCCTATTGCTTGAAAACAGTTCAAAGGTAAATAACCTGCCACTGGCCAGATGCATTTTCTTTGAATGTGGGTTTCAATGCTGTTTCATTGAATGTGAGTTTCAAAGTAGAGAAGCTTTAATGCCAAGTCTGTTTTCATTGTAAGACTATTGCTTTGTTTAGGTTTAGTAAATGTCTCAGTGTTTGGGCTATAATGTTTGAAATAAAAGTTGTAAATTAAATCCAACTGCCTGTAATCATTGTAGAACTAAAGCATAAAACAGTATGCACACAGATTTGAACAGTGTCTACAGTAAATGGGGAGAAATAGCCAAGTAATGGGACACTGGAATGGCTGTGTGGGCGGGGCTTGGGTGGGTGGACTTGGGCGGGGCTGTGTTGGCAGGGGGCGGGGTGAGCTATGTGGGTGGGGCTCTGGGTTTGCACCCCCCTGCAAAAAATCCTGCGGGCTCCCTTGCAGTCAGCACTTCTTTTTAGCTGAATTACTCCGATCTGTGCTTACTATTTGCTTGTAAAAGCTTTGCATTGTCCATTTACATTTTCTTCAATACAAAAGTGGTAACTAGCAGAGTTTTATTAAGTGTTCAAAGCAGTAGTCCTTAAAAAATCAGGTATGAAAATTTTCAACACAGTTCATTCATTAGTGATTTACAGCTGTCACTTCAAAAAGTTAGTAAGGAAATGAAAACTATCTATAATTTGTGATGCAGTGTTTAATTTTTAGTTAATAGATAAAAGTAACACTTTGTTAGCCAAAATAAAAGAATTTATAAGTTAGTGTTACAGTATAAATGATCTCTGTTCTTCAAATATGATTTCTCCAACAATATCAATAGCTAACTCTTTGGAATGAGTTTGACTTTAGCTTTTAATAGCATGTTATTGACCATGGCTCGAGACAGTCTGAGGAAGTAAAACTGTGGGTAGTGTCTAGCCTAGGTCATGCAAGCAAAAAAAAAATTTTTGAAACAATGTGAATAGGAAAATGGTGACATCATTGCAGTAGCTAGGGTGACATGAAGGGGGCTGGTGACCTTCAGGGCTGGCCTTAGCAAATGCAGAGACCAATTTGGACCAATGTTGGGGGGCCCTCAGCTGATGTCCCCATCTACCACCCCACCTCTCCCTGCACTTGCTGGCGTCCTGTACTTACGGCTATTTTTTATTAGGGATTAGAAATACATGTTATTTCTTTGAATTAAAATTAATATAGTTAGTTGTTAGCTTATATTTTTGTAATAAGATACATTAAAACAGAAGTAAAATATTGGACTCCTGAGTTGCCCCCCCTCCCCCCGATCCAACATCTCCTGTAGTTCCTCTCTCAGGGTCTGCTTAACTAGCTCAGGCACACTATAAGGGGCCTGTTTGATGGGCCATTAAGGTCCTATGTCTACACAATGCTTCATTAGTTGGGTTCATCTTTTCTTAGCAGTAACCATATTCCCAAACTCATGTAGTACTGCTTGGATTGAGAACTCGGCACAGCTCCTCGTGGTGGCCAGCAGTGTTCCTCTAGCAGCAGAGACCAGAAAAGACTACCTTTCCAGATTTTAAGTATTTTTCTTGGCTTTTTCGACTTTTTGTGCCTTTCGACTACTGTTTCTGCTTATTTTATCAAGTTTGCACTGTTTTTACTGTGTTTAAAAGCTAAAACTGTTTACTGCACTTGCTAGTTTAAGTTTTGCCTAAAAGTTAAACTACAGGCTAATACACTCAAGTGTACTAGCTTTTGATAGCATTTAATCGAAAATCATAGCATTTATTGTGTTTTCTGCTTTTCTGTAAAAAAAAACTTGAAAAAAAACAAAAAAAATATCCTTGCTTTCCATACTTTCCTAACTAGTGTTCCAGAGACCAGATTTTGCTGATCCCTGGGCTTTGTCTTGGTTCCTGTTTTCTCCATTTTCCTTGTTTGGTCAAGGGGTAGTTTCTTTACTCACTAGTGGGAGTAGGGAGTACTGAGCTGCCTGTTTGTCCTCAGAGGAGTGGTTTAAGGCAGTAACTTGTAGTTTATTGGCCATTTTGGGTCATTTCCTGTCTTTTCCAGCCCCCTGCTATAAAGCACGTTTTGGCGGGCTTTTCCAGCTATTGAGAACTCGGCACAGCTCCTCGTGGTGGCCAGCAGTGTTCCTCTAGCAGCAGAGACCAGAAAAGACTACCTTTCCAGATTTTAAGTATTTTTCTTGGCTTTTTCGACTTTTTGTGCCTTTCGACTACTGTTTCTGCTTATTTTATCAAAGTTTGCACTGTTTTTACTGTGTTTAAAAGCTAAAACTGTTTACTGCACTTGCTAGTTTAAGTTTTGCCTAAAAGTTAAACTACAGGCTAATACACTCAAGTGTACTAGCTTTTGATAGCATTTAATCGAAAATCATAGCATTTATTGTGTTTTCTGCTTTTCTGTAAAAAAAACTTGAAAAAAACAAAAAAATATCCTTGCTTTCCATACTTTCCTAACTAGTGTTCCAGAGACCAGATTTTGCTGATCCCTGGGCTTTGTCTTGGTTCCTGTTTTCTCCATTTTCCTTGTTTGGTCAAGGGGTAGTTTCTTTACTCACTAGTGGGAGTAGGGAGTACTGAGCTGCCTGTTTGTCCTCAGAGGAGTGGTTTAAGGCAGTAACTTGTAGTTTATTGGCCATTTTGGGTCATTTCCTGTCTTTTCCAGCCCCTGCTATAAAGCACGTTTTGGCGGGCTTTTCCAGCTATTGAGAACTCGGCACAGCTCCTCGTGGTGGCCAGCAGTGTTCCTCTAGCAGCAGAGACCAGAAAAGACTACCTTTCCAGATTTTAAGTATTTTTCTTGGCTTTTTCGACTTTTTGTGCCTTTCGACTACTGTTTCTGCTTATTTTATCAAAGTTTGCACTGTTTTTACTGTGTTTAAAAGCTAAAACTGTTTACTGCACTTGCTAGTTTAAGTTTTGCCTAAAAGTTAAACTACAGGCTAATACACTCAAGTGTACTAGCTTTTGATAGCATTTAATCGAAAATCATAGCATTTATTGTGTTTTCTGCTTTTCTGTAAAAAAAACTTGAAAAAAACAAAAAAAAATATCCTTGCTTTCCATACTTTCCTAACTAGTGTTCCAGAGACCAGATTTTGCTGATCCCTGGGCTTTGTCTTGGTTCCTGTTTTCTCCATTTTCCTTGTTTGGTCAAGGGGTAGTTTCTTTACTCACTAGTGGGAGTAGGGAGTACTGAGCTGCCTGTTTGTCCTCAGAGGAGTGGTTTAAGGCAGTAACTTGTAGTTTATTGGCCATTTTGGGTCATTTCCTGTCTTTTCCAGCCCCTGCTATAAAGCACGTTTTGGCGGGCTTTTCCAGCTATTGAGAACTCGGCACAGCTCCTCGTGGTGGCCAGCAGTGTTCCTCTAGCAGCAGAGACCAGAAAAGACTACCTTTCCAGATTTTAAGTATTTTTCTTGGCTTTTTCGACTTTTTGTGCCTTTCGACTACTGTTTCTGCTTATTTTATCAAAGTTTGCACTGTTTTTACTGTGTTTAAAAGCTAAAACTGTTTACTGCACTTGCTAGTTTAAGTTTTGCCTAAAAGTTAAACTACAGGCTAATACACTCAAGTGTACTAGCTTTTGATAGCATTTAATCGAAAATCATAGCATTTATTGTGTTTTCTGCTTTTCTGTAAAAAAAACTTGAAAAAACAAAAAAAAAATATCCTTGCTTTCCATACTTTCCTAACTAGTGTTCCAGAGACCAGATTTTGCTGATCCCTGGGCTTTGTCTTGGTTCCTGTTTTCTCCATTTTCCTTGTTTGGTCAAGGGGTAGTTTCTTTACTCACTAGTGGGAGTAGGGAGTACTGAGCTGCCTGTTTGTCCTCAGAGGAGTGGTTTAAGGCAGTAACTTGTAGTTTATTGGCCATTTTGGGTCATTTCCTGTCTTTTCCAGCCCCCTGCTATAAAGCACGTTTTGGCGGGCTTTTCCAGCTATTGAGAACTTGGCACAGCTCCTCGTGGTGGCCAGCAGTGTTCCTCTAGCAGCAGAGACCAGAAAAGACTACCTTTCCAGATTTTAAGTATTTTTCTTGGCTTTTTCGACTTTTTGTGCCTTTCGACTACTGTTTCTGCTTATTTTATCAAAGTTTGCACTGTTTTTACTGTGTTTAAAAGCTAAAACTGTTTACTGCACTTGCTAGTTTAAGTTTTGCCTAAAAGTTAAACTACAGGCTAATACACTCAAGTGTACTAGCTTTTGATAGCATTTAATCGAAAATCATAGCATTTATTGTGTTTTCTGCTTTTCTGTAAAAAAAACTTGAAAAAAACAAAAAAATATCCTTGCTTTCCATACTTTCCTAACTAGTGTTCCAGAGACCAGATTTTGCTGATCCCTGGGCTTTGTCTTGGTTCCTGTTTTCTCCATTTTCCTTGTTTGGTCAAGGGGTAGTTTCTTTACTCACTAGTGGGAGTAGGGAGTACTGAGCTGCCTGTTTGTCCTCAGAGGAGTGGTTTAAGGCAGTAACTTGTAGTTTATTGGCCATTTTGGGTCATTTCCTGTCTTTTCCAGCCCCTGCTATAAAGCACGTTTTGGCGGGCTTTTCCAGCTATTGAGAACTCGGCACAGCTCCTCGTGGTGGCCAGCAGTGTTCCTCTAGCAGCAGAGACCAGAAAAGACTACCTTTCCAGATTTTAAGTATTTTTCTTGGCTTTTTCGACTTTTTGTGCCTTTCGACTACTGTTTCTGCTTATTTTATCAAAGTTTGCACTGTTTTTACTGTGTTTAAAAGCTAAAACTGTTTACTGCACTTGCTAGTTTAAGTTTTGCCTAAAAGTTAAACTACAGGCTAATACACTCAAGTGTACTAGCTTTTGATAGCATTTAATCGAAAATCATAGCATTTATTGTGTTTTCTGCTTTTCTGTAAAAAAAACTTGAAAAAAACAAAAAAAAAATATCCTTGCTTTCCATACTTTCCTAACTAGTGTTCCAGAGACCAGATTTTGCTGATCCCTGGGCTTTGTCTTGGTTCCTGTTTTCTCCATTTTCCTTGTTTGGTCAAGGGGTAGTTTCTTTACTCACTAGTGGGAGTAGGGAGTACTGAGCTGCCTGTTTGTCCTCAGAGGAGTGGTTTAAGGCAGTAACTTGTAGTTTATTGGCCATTTTGGGTCATTTCCTGTCTTTTCCAGCCCCTGCTATAAAGCACGTTTTGGCGGGCTTTTCCAGCTATTGAGAACTCGGCACAGCTCCTCGTGGTGGCCAGCAGTGTTCCTCTAGCAGCAGAGACCAGAAAAGACTACCTTTCCAGATTTTAAGTATTTTTCTTGGCTTTTTCGACTTTTTGTGCCTTTCGACTACTGTTTCTGCTTATTTTATCAAAGTTTGCACTGTTTTTACTGTGTTTAAAAGCTAAAACTGTTTACTGCACTTGCTAGTTTAAGTTTTGCCTAAAAGTTAAACTACAGGCTAATACACTCAAGTGTACTAGCTTTTGATAGCATTTAATCGAAAATCATAGCATTTATTGTGTTTTCTGCTTTTCTGTAAAAAAACTTGAAAAAAAAAAAAAATATCCTTGCTTTCCATACTTTCCTAACTAGTGTTCCAGAGACCAGATTTTGCTGATCCCTGGGCTTTGTCTTGGTTCCTGTTTTCTCCATTTTCCTTGTTTGGTCAAGGGGTAGTTTCTTTACTCACTAGTGGGAGTAGGGAGTACTGAGCTGCCTGTTTGTCCTCAGAGGAGTGGTTTAAGGCAGTAACTTGTAGTTTATTGGCCATTTTGGGTCATTTCCTGTCTTTTCCAGCCCCTGCTATAAAGCACGTTTTGGCGGGCTTTTCCAGCTATTGAGAACTCGGCACAGCTCCTCGTGGTGGCCAGCAGTGTTCCTCTAGCAGCAGAGACCAGAAAAGACTACCTTTCCAGATTTTAAGTATTTTTCTTGGCTTTTTCGACTTTTTGTGCCTTTCGACTACTGTTTCTGCTTATTTTATCAAAGTTTGCACTGTTTTTACTGTGTTTAAAAGCTAAAACTGTTTACTGCACTTGCTAGTTTAAGTTTTGCCTAAAAGTTAAACTACAGGCTAATACACTCAAGTGTACTAGCTTTTGATAGCATTTAATCGAAAATCATAGCATTTATTGTGTTTTCTGCTTTTCTGTAAAAAAACTTGAAAAAAACAAAAAAATATCCTTGCTTTCCATACTTTCCTAACTAGTGTTCCAGAGACCAGATTTTGCTGATCCCTGGGCTTTGTCTTGGTTCCTGTTTTCTCCATTTTCCTTGTTTGGTCAAGGGGTAGTTTCTTTACTCACTAGTGGGAGTAGGGAGTACTGAGCTGCCTGTTTGTCCTCAGAGGAGTGGTTTAAGGCAGTAACTTGTAGTTTATTGGCCATTTTGGGTCATTTCCTGTCTTTTCCAGCCCCTGCTATAAAGCACGTTTTGGCGGGCTTTTCCAGCTATTGAGAACTCGGCACAGCTCCTCGTGGTGGCCAGCAGTGTTCCTCTAGCAGCAGAGACCAGAAAAGACTACCTTTCCAGATTTTAAGTATTTTTCTTGGCTTTTTCGACTTTTTGTGCCTTTCGACTACTGTTTCTGCTTATTTTATCAAAGTTTGCACTGTTTTTACTGTGTTTAAAAGCTAAAACTGTTTACTGCACTTGCTAGTTTAAGTTTTGCCTAAAAGTTAAACTACAGGCTAATACACTCAAGTGTACTAGCTTTTGATAGCATTTAATCGAAAATCATAGCATTTATTGTGTTTTCTGCTTTTCTGTAAAAAAACTTGAAAAAAAAAAAAAATATCCTTGCTTTCCATACTTTCCTAACTAGTGTTCCAGAGACCAGATTTTGCTGATCCCTGGGCTTTGTCTTGGTTCCTGTTTTCTCCATTTTCCTTGTTTGGTCAAGGGGTAGTTTCTTTACTCACTAGTGGGAGTAGGGAGTACTGAGCTGCCTGTTTGTCCTCAGAGGAGTGGTTTAAGGCAGTAACTTGTAGTTTATTGGCCATTTTGGGTCATTTCCTGTCTTTTCCAGCCCCTGCTATAAAGCACGTTTTGGCGGGCTTTTCCAGCTATTGAGAACTCGGCACAGCTCCTCGTGGTGGCCAGCAGTGTTCCTCTAGCAGCAGAGACCAGAAAAGACTACCTTTCCAGATTTTAAGTATTTTTCTTGGCTTTTTCGACTTTTTGTGCCTTTCGACTACTGTTTCTGCTTATTTTATCAAAGTTTGCACTGTTTTTACTGTGTTTAAAAGCTAAAACTGTTTACTGCACTTGCTAGTTTAAGTTTTGCCTAAAAGTTAAACTACAGGCTAATACACTCAAGTGTACTAGCTTTTGATAGCATTTAATCGAAAATCATAGCATTTATTGTGTTTTCTGCTTTTCTGTAAAAAAAACTTGAAAAAAACAAAAAAATATCCTTGCTTTCCATACTTTCCTAACTAGTGTTCCAGAGACCAGATTTTGCTGATCCCTGGGCTTTGTCTTGGTTCCTGTTTTCTCCATTTTCCTTGTTTGGTCAAGGGGTAGTTTCTTTACTCACTAGTGGGAGTAGGGAGTACTGAGCTGCCTGTTTGTCCTCAGAGGAGTGGTTTAAGGCAGTAACTTGTAGTTTATTGGCCATTTTGGGTCATTTCCTGTCTTTTCCAGCCCCTGCTATAAAGCACGTTTTGGCGGGCTTTTCCAGCTATTGAGAACTCGGCACAGCTCCTCGTGGTGGCCAGCAGTGTTCCTCTAGCAGCAGAGACCAGAAAAGACTACCTTTCCAGATTTTAAGTATTTTTCTTGGCTTTTTCGACTTTTTGTGCCTTTCGACTACTGTTTCTGCTTATTTTATCAAAGTTTGCACTGTTTTTACTGTGTTTAAAAGCTAAAACTGTTTACTGCACTTGCTAGTTTAAGTTTTGCCTAAAAGTTAAACTACAGGCTAATACACTCAAGTGTACTAGCTTTTGATAGCATTTAATCGAAAATCATAGCATTTATTGTGTTTTCTGCTTTTCTGTAAAAAAACTTGAAAAAAACAAAAAAATATCCTTGCTTTCCATACTTTCCTAACTAGTGTTCCAGAGACCAGATTTTGCTGATCCCTGGGCTTTGTCTTGGTTCCTGTTTTCTCCATTTTCCTTGTTTGGTCAAGGGGTAGTTTCTTTACTCACTAGTGGGAGTAGGGAGTACTGAGCTGCCTGTTTGTCCTCAGAGGAGTGGTTTAAGGCAGTAACTTGTAGTTTATTGGCCATTTTGGGTCATTTCCTGTCTTTTCCAGCCCCTGCTATAAAGCACGTTTTGGCGGGCTTTTCCAGCTATTGAGAACTCGGCACAGCTCCTCGTGGTGGCCAGCAGTGTTCCTCTAGCAGCAGAGACCAGAAAAGACTACCTTTCCAGATTTTAAGTATTTTTCTTGGCTTTTTCGACTTTTTGTGCCTTTCGACTACTGTTTCTGCTTATTTTATCAAAGTTTGCACTGTTTTTACTGTGTTTAAAAGCTAAAACTGTTTACTGCACTTGCTAGTTTAAGTTTTGCCTAAAAGTTAAACTACAGGCTAATACACTCAAGTGTACTAGCTTTTGATAGCATTTAATCGAAAATCATAGCATTTATTGTGTTTTCTGCTTTTCTGTAAAAAACTTGAAAAAAACAAAAAAAAATATCCTTGCTTTCCATACTTTCCTAACTAGTGTTCCAGAGACCAGATTTTGCTGATCCCTGGGCTTTGTCTTGGTTCCTGTTTTCTCCATTTTCCTTGTTTGGTCAAGGGGTAGTTTCTTTACTCACTAGTGGGAGTAGGGAGTACTGAGCTGCCTGTTTGTCCTCAGAGGAGTGGTTTAAGGCAGTAACTTGTAGTTTATTGGCCATTTTGGGTCATTTCCTGTCTTTTCCAGCCCCTGCTATAAAGCACGTTTTGGCGGGCTTTTCCAGCTATTGAGAACTCGGCACAGCTCCTCGTGGTGGCCAGCAGTGTTCCTCTAGCAGCAGAGACCAGAAAAGACTACCTTTCCAGATTTTAAGTATTTTTCTTGGCTTTTTCGACTTTTTGTGCCTTTCGACTACTGTTTCTGCTTATTTTATCAAAGTTTGCACTGTTTTTACTGTGTTTAAAAGCTAAAACTGTTTACTGCACTTGCTAGTTTAAGTTTTGCCTAAAAGTTAAACTACAGGCTAATACACTCAAGTGTACTAGCTTTTGATAGCATTTAATCGAAAATCATAGCATTTATTGTGTTTTCTGCTTTTCTGTAAAAAAAAACTTGAAAAAAACAAAAAAAAAAAATATCCTTGCTTTCCATACTTTCCTAACTAGTGTTCCAGAGACCAGATTTTGCTGATCCCTGGGCTTTGTCTTGGTTCCTGTTTTCTCCATTTTCCTTGTTTGGTCAAGGGGTAGTTTCTTTACTCACTAGTGGGAGTAGGGAGTACTGAGCTGCCTGTTTGTCCTCAGAGGAGTGGTTTAAGGCAGTAACTTGTAGTTTATTGGCCATTTTGGGTCATTTCCTGTCTTTTCCAGCCCCTGCTATAAAGCACGTTTTGGCGGGCTTTTCCAGCTATTGAGAACTCGGCACAGCTCCTCGTGGTGGCCAGCAGTGTTCCTCTAGCAGCAGAGACCAGAAAAGACTACCTTTCCAGATTTTAAGTATTTTTCTTGGCTTTTTCGACTTTTTGTGCCTTTCGACTACTGTTTCTGCTTATTTTATCAAAGTTTGCACTGTTTTTACTGTGTTTAAAAGCTAAAACTGTTTACTGCACTTGCTAGTTTAAGTTTTGCCTAAAAGTTAAACTACAGGCTAATACACTCAAGTGTACTAGCTTTTGATAGCATTTAATCGAAAATCATAGCATTTATTGTGTTTTCTGCTTTTCTGTAAAAAAAAACTTGGAAAAAAAAAAAATATCCTTGCTTTCCATACTTTCCTAACTAGTGTTCCAGAGACCAGATTTTGCTGATCCCTGGGCTTTGTCTTGGTTCCTGTTTTCTCCATTTTCCTTGTTTGGTCAAGGGGTAGTTTCTTTACTCACTAGTGGGAGTAGGGAGTACTGAGCTGCCTGTTTGTCCTCAGAGGAGTGGTTTAAGGCAGTAACTTGTAGTTTATTGGCCATTTTGGGTCATTTCCTGTCTTTTCCAGCCCCTGCTATAAAGCACGTTTTGGCGGGCTTTTCCAGCTATTGAGAACTCGGCACAGCTCCTCGTGGTGGCCAGCAGTGTTCCTCTAGCAGCAGAGACCAGAAAAGACTACCTTTCCAGATTTTAAGTATTTTTCTTGGCTTTTTCGACTTTTTGTGCCTTTCGACTACTGTTTCTGCTTATTTTATCAAAGTTTGCACTGTTTTTACTGTGTTTAAAAGCTAAAACTGTTTACTGCACTTGCTAGTTTAAGTTTTGCCTAAAAGTTAAACTACAGGCTAATACACTCAAGTGTACTAGCTTTTGATAGCATTTAATCGAAAATCATAGCATTTATTGTGTTTTCTGCTTTTCTGTAAAAAAACTTGAAAAAAACAAAAAAAATATCCTTGCTTTCCATACTTTCCTAACTAGTGTTCCAGAGACCAGATTTTGCTGATCCCTGGGCTTTGTCTTGGTTCCTGTTTTCTCCATTTTCCTTGTTTGGTCAAGGGGTAGTTTCTTTACTCACTAGTGGGAGTAGGGAGTACTGAGCTGCCTGTTTGTCCTCAGAGGAGTGGTTTAAGGCAGTAACTTGTAGTTTATTGGCCATTTTGGGTCATTTCCTGTCTTTTCCAGCCCCCTGCTATAAAGCACGTTTTGGCGGGCTTTTCCAGCTATTGAGAACTCGGCACAGCTCCTCGTGGTGGCCAGCAGTGTTCCTCTAGCAGCAGAGACCAGAAAAGACTACCTTTCCAGATTTTAAGTATTTTTCTTGGCTTTTTCGACTTTTTGTGCCTTTCGACTACTGTTTCTGCTTATTTTATCAAAGTTTGCACTGTTTTTACTGTGTTTAAAAGCTAAAACTGTTTACTGCACTTGCTAGTTTAAGTTTTGCCTAAAAGTTAAACTACAGGCTAATACACTCAAGTGTACTAGCTTTTGATAGCATTTAATCGAAAATCATAGCATTTATTGTGTTTTCTGCTTTTCTGTAAAAAAACTTGAAAAAAACAAAAAAAAATATCCTTGCTTTCCATACTTTCCTAACTAGTGTTCCAGAGACCAGATTTTGCTGATCCCTGGGCTTTGTCTTGGTTCCTGTTTTCTCCATTTTCCTTGTTTGGTCAAGGGGTAGTTTCTTTACTCACTAGTGGGAGTAGGGAGTACTGAGCTGCCTGTTTGTCCTCAGAGGAGTGGTTTAAGGCAGTAACTTGTAGTTTATTGGCCATTTTGGGTCATTTCCTGTCTTTTCCAGCCCCTGCTATAAAGCACGTTTTGGCGGGCTTTTCCAGCTATTGAGAACTCGGCACAGCTCCTCGTGGTGGCCAGCAGTGTTCCTCTAGCAGCAGAGACCAGAAAAGACTACCTTTCCAGATTTTAAGTATTTTTCTTGGCTTTTTCGACTTTTTGTGCCTTTCGACTACTGTTTCTGCTTATTTTATCAAAGTTTGCACTGTTTTTACTGTGTTTAAAAGCTAAAACTGTTTACTGCACTTGCTAGTTTAAGTTTTGCCTAAAAGTTAAACTACAGGCTAATACACTCAAGTGTACTAGCTTTTGATAGCATTTAATCGAAAATCATAGCATTTATTGTGTTTTCTGCTTTTCTGTAAAAAAACTTGAAAAAACAAAAAAAAAAATATCCTTGCTTTCCATACTTTCCTAACTAGTGTTCCAGAGACCAGATTTTGCTGATCCCTGGGCTTTGTCTTGGTTCCTGTTTTCTCCATTTTCCTTGTTTGGTCAAGGGGTAGTTTCTTTACTCACTAGTGGGAGTAGGGAGTACTGAGCTGCCTGTTTGTCCTCAGAGGAGTGGTTTAAGGCAGTAACTTGTAGTTTATTGGCCATTTTGGGTCATTTCCTGTCTTTTCCAGCCCCCTGCTATAAAGCACGCTTTGGCGGGCTTTTCCAGCTATTGAGAACTCGGCACAGCTCCTCGTGGTGGCCAGCAGTGTTCCTCTAGCAGCAGAGACCAGAAAAGACTACCTTTCCAGATTTTAAGTATTTTTCTTGGCTTTTTCGACTTTTTGTGCCTTTCGACTACTGTTTCTGCTTATTTTATCAAAGTTTGCACTGTTTTTACTGTGTTTAAAAGCTAAAACTGTTTACTGCACTTGCTAGTTTAAGTTTTGCCTAAAAGTTAAACTACAGGCTAATACACTCAAGTGTACTAGCTTTTGATAGCATTTAATCGAAAATCATAGCATTTATTGTGTTTTCTGCTTTTCTGTAAAAAAACTTGAAAAAAACAAAAAAAAATATCCTTGCTTTCCATACTTTCCTAACTAGTGTTCCAGAGACCAGATTTTGCTGATCCCTGGGCTTTGTCTTGGTTCCTGTTTTCTCCATTTTCCTTGTTTGGTCAAGGGGTAGTTTCTTTACTCACTAGTGGGAGTAGGGAGTACTGAGCTGCCTGTTTGTCCTCAGAGGAGTGGTTTAAGGCAGTAACTTGTAGTTTATTGGCCATTTTGGGTCATTTCCTGTCTTTTCCAGCCCCTGCTATAAAGCACGTTTTGGCGGGCTTTTCCAGCTATTGAGAACTCGGCACAGCTCCTCGTGGTGGCCAGCAGTGTTCCTCTAGCAGCAGAGACCAGAAAAGACTACCTTTCCAGATTTTAAGTATTTTTCTTGGCTTTTTCGACTTTTTGTGCCTTTCGACTACTGTTTCTGCTTATTTTATCAAAGTTTGCACTGTTTTTACTGTGTTTAAAAGCTAAAACTGTTTACTGCACTTGCTAGTTTAAGTTTTGCCTAAAAGTTAAACTACAGGCTAATACACTCAAGTGTACTAGCTTTTGATAGCATTTAATCGAAAATCATAGCATTTATTGTGTTTTCTGCTTTTCTGTAGACAAAAACTTGAAAAAAACAAAAAAATATCCTTGCTTTCCATACTTTCCTAACTAGTGTTCCAGAGACCAGATTTTGCTGATCCCTGGGCTTTGTCTTGGTTCCTGTTTTCTCCATTTTCCTTGTTTGGTCAAGGGGTAGTTTCTTTACTCACTAGTGGGAGTAGGGAGTACTGAGCTGCCTGTTTGTCCTCAGAGGAGTGGTTTAAGGCAGTAACTTGTAGTTTATTGGCCATTTTGGGTCATTTCCTGTCTTTTCCAGCCCCCTGCTATAAAGCACGTTTTTGGCGGGCTTTTCCAGCTATTGAGAACTCGGCACAGCTCCTCGTGGTGGCCAGCAGTGTTCCTCTAGCAGCAGAGACCAGAAAAGACTACCTTTCCAGATTTTAAGTATTTTTCTTGGCTTTTTCGACTTTTTGTGCCTTTCGACTACTGTTTCTGCTTATTTTATCAAAGTTTGCACTGTTTTTACTGTGTTTAAAAGCTAAAACTGTTTACTGCACTTGCTAGTTTAAGTTTTGCCTAAAAGTTAAACTACAGGCTAATACACTCAAGTGTACTAGCTTTTGATAGCATTTAATCGAAAATCATAGCATTTATTGTGTTTTCTGCTTTTCTGTAAAAAAAACTTGAAAAAAAAAAAAATATCCTTGCTTTCCATACTTTCCTAACTAGTGTTCCAGAGACCAGATTTTGCTGATCCCTGGGCTTTGTCTTGGTTCCTGTTTTCTCCATTTTCCTTGTTTGGTCAAGGGGTAGTTTCTTTACTCACTAGTGGGAGTAGGGAGTACTGAGCTGCCTGTTTGTCCTCAGAGGAGTGGTTTAAGGCAGTAACTTGTAGTTTATTGGCCATTTTGGGTCATTTCCTGTCTTTTCCAGCCCCTGCTATAAAGCACGTTTTGGCGGGCTTTTCCAGCTATTGAGAACTCGGCACAGCTCCTCGTGGTGGCCAGCAGTGTTCCTCTAGCAGCAGAGACCAGAAAAGACTACCTTTCCAGATTTTAAGTATTTTTCTTGGCTTTTTCGACTTTTTGTGCCTTTCGACTACTGTTTCTGCTTATTTTATCAAAGTTTGCACTGTTTTTACTGTGTTTAAAAGCTAAAACTGTTTACTGCACTTGCTAGTTTAAGTTTTGCCTAAAAGTTAAACTACAGGCTAATACACTCAAGTGTACTAGCTTTTGATAGCATTTAATCGAAAATCATAGCATTTATTGTGTTTTCTGCTTTTCTGTAAAAAAAACTTGAAAAAAACAAAAAAATATCCTTGCTTTCCATACTTTCCTAACTAGTGTTCCAGAGACCAGATTTTGCTGATCCCTGGGCTTTGTCTTGGTTCCTGTTTTCTCCATTTTCCTTGTTTGGTCAAGGGGTAGTTTCTTTACTCACTAGTGGGAGTAGGGAGTACTGAGCTGCCTGTTTGTCCTCAGAGGAGTGGTTTAAGGCAGTAACTTGTAGTTTATTGGCCATTTTGGGTCATTTCCTGTCTTTTCCAGCCCCTGCTATAAAGCACGTTTTGGCGGGCTTTTCCAGCTATTGAGAACTCGGCACAGCTCCTCGTGGTGGCCAGCAGTGTTCCTCTAGCAGCAGAGACCAGAAAAGACTACCTTTCCAGATTTTAAGTATTTTTCTTGGCTTTTTCGACTTTTTGTGCCTTTCGACTACTGTTTCTGCTTATTTTATCAAAGTTTGCACTGTTTTTACTGTGTTTAAAAGCTAAAACTGTTTACTGCACTTGCTAGTTTAAGTTTTGCCTAAAAGTTAAACTACAGGCTAATACACTCAAGTGTACTAGCTTTTGATAGCATTTAATCGAAAATCATAGCATTTATTGTGTTTTCTGCTTTTCTGTAAAAAAAACTTGAAAAAAAAAAAAAATATCCTTGCTTTCCATACTTTCCTAACTAGTGTTCCAGAGACCAGATTTTGCTGATCCCTGGGCTTTGTCTTGGTTCCTGTTTTCTCCATTTTCCTTGTTTGGTCAAGGGGTAGTTTCTTTACTCACTAGTGGGAGTAGGGAGTACTGAGCTGCCTGTTTGTCCTCAGAGGAGTGGTTTAAGGCAGTAACTTGTAGTTTATTGGCCATTTTGGGTCATTTCCTGTCTTTTCCAGCCCCTGCTATAAAGCACGTTTTGGCGGGCTTTTCCAGCTATTGAGAACTCGGCACAGCTCCTCGTGGTGGCCAGCAGTGTTCCTCTAGCAGCAGAGACCAGAAAAGACTACCTTTCCAGATTTTAAGTATTTTTCTTGGCTTTTTCGACTTTTTGTGCCTTTCGACTACTGTTTCTGCTTATTTTATCAAAGTTTGCACTGTTTTTACTGTGTTTAAAAGCTAAAACTGTTTACTGCACTTGCTAGTTTAAGTTTTGCCTAAAAGTTAAACTACAGGCTAATACACTCAAGTGTACTAGCTTTTGATAGCATTTAATCGAAAATCATAGCATTTATTGTGTTTTCTGCTTTTCTGTAAAAAAAACTTGAAAAAAACAAAAAAAAATATCCTTGCTTTCCATACTTTCCTAACTAGTGTTCCAGAGACCAGATTTTGCTGATCCCTGGGCTTTGTCTTGGTTCCTGTTTTCTCCATTTTCCTTGTTTGGTCAAGGGGTAGTTTCTTTACTCACTAGTGGGAGTAGGGAGTACTGAGCTGCCTGTTTGTCCTCAGAGGAGTGGTTTAAGGCAGTAACTTGTAGTTTATTGGCCATTTTGGGTCATTTCCTGTCTTTTCCAGCCCCCTGCTATAAAGCACGCTTTGGCGGGCTTTTCCAGCTATTGAGAACTCGGCACAGCTCCTCGTGGTGGCCAGCAGTGTTCCTCTAGCAGCAGAGACCAGAAAAGACTACCTTTCCAGATTTTAAGTATTTTTCTTGGCTTTTTCGACTTTTTGTGCCTTTCGACTACTGTTTCTGCTTATTTTATCAAAGTTTGCACTGTTTTTACTGTGTTTAAAAGCTAAAACTGTTTACTGCACTTGCTAGTTTAAGTTTTGCCTAAAAGTTAAACTACAGGCTAATACACTCAAGTGTACTAGCTTTTGATAGCATTTAATCGAAAATCATAGCATTTATTGTGTTTTCTGCTTTTCTGTAAAAAAAACTTGAAAAAAACAAAAAAAAATATCCTTGCTTTCCATACTTTCCTAACTAGTGTTCCAGAGACCAGATTTTGCTGATCCCTGGGCTTTGTCTTGGTTCCTGTTTTCTCCATTTTCCTTGTTTGGTCAAGGGGTAGTTTCTTTACTCACTAGTGGGAGTAGGGAGTACTGAGCTGCCTGTTTGTCCTCAGAGGAGTGGTTTAAGGCAGTAACTTGTAGTTTATTGGCCATTTTGGGTCATTTCCTGTCTTTTCCAGCCCCCTGCTATAAAGCACGTTTTGGCGGGCTTTTCCAGCTATTGAGAACTCGGCACAGCTCCTCGTGGTGGCCAGCAGTGTTCCTCTAGCAGCAGAGACCAGAAAAGACTACCTTTCCAGATTTTAAGTATTTTTCTTGGCTTTTTCGACTTTTTGTGCCTTTCGACTACTGTTTCTGCTTATTTTATCAAAGTTTGCACTGTTTTTACTGTGTTTAAAAGCTAAAACTGTTTACTGCACTTGCTAGTTTAAGTTTTGCCTAAAAGTTAAACTACAGGCTAATACACTCAAGTGTACTAGCTTTTGATAGCATTTAATCGAAAATCATAGCATTTATTGTGTTTTCTGCTTTTCTGTAAAAAAAACTTGAAAAAAACAAAAAAAAAAATATCCTTGCTTTCCATACTTTCCTAACTAGTGTTCCAGAGACCAGATTTTGCTGATCCCTGGGCTTTGTCTTGGTTCCTGTTTTCTCCATTTTCCTTGTTTGGTCAAGGGGTAGTTTCTTTACTCACTAGTGGGAGTAGGGAGTACTGAGCTGCCTGTTTGTCCTCAGAGGAGTGGTTTAAGGCAGTAACTTGTAGTTTATTGGCCATTTTGGGTCATTTCCTGTCTTTTCCAGCCCCCTGCTATAAAGCACGTTTTGGCGGGCTTTTCCAGCTATTGAGAACTCGGCACAGCTCCTCGTGGTGGCCAGCAGTGTTCCTCTAGCAGCAGAGACCAGAAAAGACTACCTTTCCAGATTTTAAGTATTTTTCTTGGCTTTTTCGACTTTTTGTGCCTTTCGACTACTGTTTCTGCTTATTTTATCAAAGTTTGCACTGTTTTTACTGTGTTTAAAAGCTAAAACTGTTTACTGCACTTGCTAGTTTAAGTTTTGCCTAAAAGTTAAACTACAGGCTAATACACTCAAGTGTACTAGCTTTTGATAGCATTTAATCGAAAATCATAGCATTTATTGTGTTTTCTGCTTTTCTGTAAAAAAAACTTGAAAAAAAAAAAAAATATCCTTGCTTTCCATACTTTCCTAACTAGTGTTCCAGAGACCAGATTTTGCTGATCCCTGGGCTTTGTCTTGGTTCCTGTTTTCTCCATTTTCCTTGTTTGGTCAAGGGGTAGTTTCTTTACTCACTAGTGGGAGTAGGGAGTACTGAGCTGCCTGTTTGTCCTCAGAGGAGTGGTTTAAGGCAGTAACTTGTAGTTTATTGGCCATTTTGGGTCATTTCCTGTCTTTTCCAGCCCCCTGCTATAAAGCACGCTTTGGCGGGCTTTTCCAGCTATTGAGAACTCGGCACAGCTCCTCGTGGTGGCCAGCAGTGTTCCTCTAGCAGCAGAGACCAGAAAAGACTACCTTTCCAGATTTTAAGTATTTTTCTTGGCTTTTTCGACTTTTTGTGCCTTTCGACTACTGTTTCTGCTTATTTTATCAAAGTTTGCACTGTTTTTACTGTGTTTAAAAGCTAAAACTGTTTACTGCACTTGCTAGTTTAAGTTTTGCCTAAAAGTTAAACTACAGGCTAATACACTCAAGTGTACTAGCTTTTGATAGCATTTAATCGAAAATCATAGCATTTATTGTGTTTTCTGCTTTTCTGTAAAAAAAACTTGAAAAAAACAAAAAAAAATATCCTTGCTTTCCATACTTTCCTAACTAGTGTTCCAGAGACCAGATTTTGCTGATCCCTGGGCTTTGTCTTGGTTCCTGTTTTCTCCATTTTCCTTGTTTGGTCAAGGGGTAGTTTCTTTACTCACTAGTGGGAGTAGGGAGTACTGAGCTGCCTGTTTGTCCTCAGAGGAGTGGTTTAAGGCAGTAACTTGTAGTTTATTGGCCATTTTGGGTCATTTCCTGTCTTTTCCAGCCCCTGCTATAAAGCACGTTTTGGCGGGCTTTTCCAGCTATTGAGAACTCGGCACAGCTCCTCGTGGTGGCCAGCAGTGTTCCTCTAGCAGCAGAGACCAGAAAAGACTACCTTTCCAGATTTTAAGTATTTTTCTTGGCTTTTTCGACTTTTTGTGCCTTTCGACTACTGTTTCTGCTTATTTTATCAAAGTTTGCACTGTTTTTACTGTGTTTAAAAGCTAAAACTGTTTACTGCACTTGCTAGTTTAAGTTTTGCCTAAAAGTTAAACTACAGGCTAATACACTCAAGTGTACTAGCTTTTGATAGCATTTAATCGAAAATCATAGCATTTATTGTGTTTTCTGCTTTTCTGTAAAAAAAACTTGAAAAAAACAAAAAAAAATATCCTTGCTTTCCATACTTTCCTAACTAGTGTTCCAGAGACCAGATTTTGCTGATCCCTGGGCTTTGTCTTGGTTCCTGTTTTCTCCATTTTCCTTGTTTGGTCAAGGGGTAGTTTCTTTACTCACTAGTGGGAGTAGGGAGTACTGAGCTGCCTGTTTGTCCTCAGAGGAGTGGTTTAAGGCAGTAACTTGTAGTTTATTGGCCATTTTGGGTCATTTCCTGTCTTTTCCAGCCCCTGCTATAAAGCACGTTTTGGCGGGCTTTTCCAGCTATTGAGAACTCGGCACAGCTCCTCGTGGTGGCCAGCAGTGTTCCTCTAGCAGCAGAGACCAGAAAAGACTACCTTTCCAGATTTTAAGTATTTTTCTTGGCTTTTTCGACTTTTTGTGCCTTTCGACTACTGTTTCTGCTTATTTTATCAAAGTTTGCACTGTTTTTACTGTGTTTAAAAGCTAAAACTGTTTACTGCACTTGCTAGTTTAAGTTTTGCCTAAAAGTTAAACTACAGGCTAATACACTCAAGTGTACTAGCTTTTGATAGCATTTAATCGAAAATCATAGCATTTATTGTGTTTTCTGCTTTTCTGTAAAAAAACTTGAAAAAAACAAAAAAATATCCTTGCTTTCCATACTTTCCTAACTAGTGTTCCAGAGACCAGATTTTGCTGATCCCTGGGCTTTGTCTTGGTTCCTGTTTTCTCCATTTTCCTTGTTTGGTCAAGGGGTAGTTTCTTTACTCACTAGTGGGAGTAGGGAGTACTGAGCTGCCTGTTTGTCCTCAGAGGAGTGGTTTAAGGCAGTAACTTGTAGTTTATTGGCCATTTTGGGTCATTTCCTGTCTTTTCCAGCCCCTGCTATAAAGCACGTTTTGGCGGGCTTTTCCAGCTATTGAGAACTCGGCACAGCTCCTCGTGGTGGCCAGCAGTGTTCCTCTAGCAGCAGAGACCAGAAAAGACTACCTTTCCAGATTTTAAGTATTTTTCTTGGCTTTTTCGACTTTTTGTGCCTTTCGACTACTGTTTCTGCTTATTTTATCAAAGTTTGCACTGTTTTTACTGTGTTTAAAAGCTAAAACTGTTTACTGCACTTGCTAGTTTAAGTTTTGCCTAAAAGTTAAACTACAGGCTAATACACTCAAGTGTACTAGCTTTTGATAGCATTTAATCGAAAATCATAGCATTTATTGTGTTTTCTGCTTTTCTGTAAAAAAAACTTGAAAAAAACAAAAAAAAATATCCTTGCTTTCCATACTTTCCTAACTAGTGTTCCAGAGACCAGATTTTGCTGATCCCTGGGCTTTGTCTTGGTTCCTGTTTTCTCCATTTTCCTTGTTTGGTCAAGGGGTAGTTTCTTTACTCACTAGTGGGAGTAGGGAGTACTGAGCTGCCTGTTTGTCCTCAGAGGAGTGGTTTAAGGCAGTAACTTGTAGTTTATTGGCCATTTTGGGTCATTTCCTGTCTTTTCCAGCCCCTGCTATAAAGCACGTTTTGGCGGGCTTTTCCAGCTATTGAGAACTCGGCACAGCTCCTCGTGGTGGCCAGCAGTGTTCCTCTAGCAGCAGAGACCAGAAAAGACTACCTTTCCAGATTTTAAGTATTTTTCTTGGCTTTTTCGACTTTTTGTGCCTTTCGACTACTGTTTCTGCTTATTTTATCAAAGTTTGCACTGTTTTTACTGTGTTTAAAAGCTAAAACTGTTTACTGCACTTGCTAGTTTAAGTTTTGCCTAAAAGTTAAACTACAGGCTAATACACTCAAGTGTACTAGCTTTTGATAGCATTTAATCGAAAATCATAGCATTTATTGTGTTTTCTGCTTTTCTGTAAAAAAAAACTTGAAAAAAACAAAAAAAAATATCCTTGCTTTCCATACTTTCCTAACTAGTGTTCCAGAGACCAGATTTTGCTGATCCCTGGGCTTTGTCTTGGTTCCTGTTTTCTCCATTTTCCTTGTTTGGTCAAGGGGTAGTTTCTTTACTCACTAGTGGGAGTAGGGAGTACTGAACTGCCTGTTTGTCCTCAGAGGAGTGGTTTAAGGCAGTAACTTGTAGTTTATTGGCCATTTTGGGTCATTTCCTGTCTTTTCCAGCCCCCTGCTATAAAGCACGCTTTAGCGCGATTTAGCCACTGTTGCACACTAGGGCAGCTCCGGTTAAGCAGGTTTAAACTATTCGGGCTACCTAAAGTCCACTCTTCAAATTTTCCCTTGAAACTACCTTCCTCGACCTATACTACTGATCTAATCAGCGTATCCTATAACTGAAAGATCATCTCTACTTGACTCTAAGTAGACTATTCTCTATCTGTTAAACCCAGCACTTGCTCCTACAGTACTTATTACCTTGATACGGAACTCTTATAGATAACACCCCAAAAAGGCAACCCCCCATTTCTCGGTCACCCACATCCTCCGGAATCTTTTTAAAGTTTTTTGTCTATCCTTCTAGCATGTCGATGGATCAGTTGCTAGTGTCCTCTCCTGCTCAGCTGGTGAACCTGGGAATATTGAGGCAATGTTACAATTGCCTCATGTACACAGACAACCCTCTCCTCCTCCCACAAAACACAAATACATGCTAGAGATGCAACTATACAGCCAAACTGGAGGCTGAGCTCTCTCAACATAGGACTGGCAAGACCAGTCAGGAGGAGAAGGTTACCACACACACTATAGACCCAGTCTCACATAGTACCATTACAACCTCAAATCATACACATAAACACACAAAGACATACTCGGAGGCTCTGATCAAAAATCTACCAAAACAGCAGAGGCCACCAAAGCAGACACCCAAACAACCACCACCTCAGAACACAACACCTGCAACACATAGACCTCACAGTCAGAGTGTCAAACAGTCACAGCCCTTAAGGCCAAACACAATGCCAGACACACTAGTCATTGGTGACTCCATAGTCAGACACACTGTCGTCCCGCTCACCAGACTGAGTAAGGAGAAGGTCACAGTAAGCTGTCTGTCGGGCGCTAGAATCCGCCACATAACGCAAGCACTCAGGTCTCTCAACAGCAGGTACAAATATGACTCAGTCATTGTCCACGCTGGTGTAAACGACCTGAGCCGTACCTCCTTGGACTACATGAAAAGAGACATTGAGGAGCTCTCTGATTATGTAGCCCAGGCAGGTATGACCCTGACCTTGAGCAGTATCCTACCTTCACCAAGAATGATGCCACAATACAGAGACAAGATGATCAGCTTTAACAATTGGCTTAAACACTGGTGTCATTCAAAGGGGATCCAGTATCTGTCTGCCTGGGATGACATGCTGGACAAGCCACGCTGCTTCAAGGGACGGCTTGCACCTGTCACCCTGGGATTCGGATATTGGCAAAGGCTCTTGCCACCCCATAGTGCCTTTTTAGGCAAGGCTCAAATTCTAAACCCACCACCCTAGAACACAAAAAAGGAAAAAAACTAAGGGTAATGCTGCTCAATGCCAGAAGTCTAAATCTCAAAATGCACGCACTCGAGGCCCTTCTCAGTATGGAGAACATCGATGTCTGTGCTGTGACAGAAACCTGGTTCAAGGCTCCTGAGAGCACCCCAGCGCTATCAGGTTTTACCTCATATCATGCGTTCCGGCCCCAAAATCAGGAAAATACCAAGAAAGGAGGGTGGGTATCCATATTCATCAAGGACACCCACACCTCAAGACTGGTGGCAACGCATGATGCATCGGAGACCATCCAGGTGCAATTAACCGTAGGCAAGACTGCTCTGCAAATTGTAGCATGTTACAGGCCACCCTCACAAACTCAGGAACCTCACATGGCCTTCCTGAAAACACTAGCGGGATAAATGTATCACCAAACACCATCATACTAGGTGACTTCAATTACCCAAATATAGACTGGGAACACTACTCAAGCCCAAACACCCTAGCCCAAAAGTTCCTGGAATTCATAAACTCAAATGCCATGGAACAACTAGTCACCATCCCCACAAGAGGAGATAACATACTTGATCTCATCATCACGAACATGGCGGCACAATGTTCAACACCGAAGTATACCCCTCACTGGTGAGATCAGATCACAAACTAATCTCGCTGGAGGTCCTCATCCCACCCCACCTGAAATAAAAAGACCACAGTAAAGAACTTCACAAAAACCGACTTCACACTTCTAAAGACTAGTGTGGTCTCCTTTAAGGCCCCCGAGCCGGCGGAAAACAGTACTCAAGCCGCTGAATCACTTACAAATGCCTTCTACCAGCACCTGCAGGACTGCATGGATAAGGCAATCCCAAGCAAAACAAAGACTCTTTGCACCAAAGGCAAGCGTCCAGTCTGGTGGACCCCAGCCATAAACAAACTCTACAACAAAAGGAGGAAGCTACTACAAGATAGAGCAAAATCCTTAAAAGGTAAGACACCCTTGATCACTATAAGTAAAAACTAAGAGCTCTCATAAAATCATCCAAAGCAAATTTCGAGAGAAAAATAGCTAAAGACTCAAAAGACAATCATAAGGCCTTCTTTAGCTATGTTAGAAACCTAGGAGGAAACTCCCAGATATGCTCAGAACTAGTTCAAAATGATGTGAAGATTACTGATCCTACAGACATTGCCAACATACTGGCTGACAGGTTCAGTGCAAACTTCTCCCCTCCCCAAAGGAGAGATATCTATACCAAACGATTGCAGCCCCCAAACATCTCCAGTGCCCAAGTGAGAACTGCTCTCTCCAAAGCAAAACACACAGCATCCATGGGACCTGATGGTGTCCCCGGCTGTGTGCTCCACGAACTCAATGAGGAATTAAACCCACAGCTAGGACAGCTGTTTAATCAAAGTCTTACCTCTGGATATGTACCCAGGGAGTGGCGCACTGCAACTGTGGTCCCACTTCACAAAGGCGGTGCCTCCACCGACCCTGGAAATTACCGGCCCATTAGCTTGACAAGCCTTATCTGCAAAGCCATGGAGAGGATCATAATGGACCTCATAAATAAAGACATAGGGAATTTGCAGACTTTGGATCCAACCCAGTTTGGCTTTGTCAAAGGCAGATCATGCCTTTTAAACTTGGTTGACTTTTTGAAACAGTCACCAAAGCCATTGATGAGGGAAAGGCAGTCCATACAGCCTACCTCGATCTGGCTAAGGCCTTGATACAATACCCCACTCGGGTATCATTGAAAAACTCATCAGCTTAAATGTTAACCCATACATCACAAGATGGGTTGCAAACTGGCTGAGTGACAGAACCCACAGGGTCAGAGTTGCTGGCGCCATGTCAGACTCAAAGCCTGTCACAAGTGGTGTCCCACAGGGCTCAGTCCTGGGCCCACTCTTGTTTGGCATCTACTTTTCGAAGTACAAGCAAACACAGGAGGGTTATGGCTGACAAAGTTTGCAGATGACTGCAAACTGGGCCATAGTAGATAACACATCTGACACAGATATCCTTCAGAAGGGTCTCACAGAAGCGGATAACTGGTGCCAGAGCCATGGCCTAAAGTTAAATGCCAAAAATGCATAGTCATACCCTTCGGGAAAAACAAGGTTACCCCTAGCTACCAAATAGGTGGCAATCCACTGAGCACAGAAGAAGTTATCAGGGACCTGGGGACCCAGGTTGATAGTAGTCTGTCATTCGACACCCATGTAGCTAAAGTAGTTAGGAAGACCTTCTACATTGCCCACCTTATCATGAAGGGATTCTCATCTAGATCAAGGGAGGTTATAGTCTCCTTTACTCATCACTCATCAGACCAATGATTGAGTACAATGCCCCATTCGGAATGTATCTGACCCGACACTTGCAGCAGCTGGAGAGGCCACAAAGTTCCTCACCAAAAGGATAAAGGGTCTCAAAATCTATCCTATGCTGCCCGACTGAAAGAACTCCAGCTCTATTCAGTCGCTTACCGCTTGCTCAGAGGTGACCTTTGCCTAACATACAAGGCCATGTCAAACCCAGATTTGATGAATATGCTTCACCTCAAAAGATCTAGATCCATCAGAGCCACAAGGGCGGAGACTTAAACCTCGACACGGCTATTAATAGGACGTGCTGGAGGGATAGATTCATCACCCAAAGACTCCCTATGCTGTGGAACAAAATCCCGGTACATGTGAGGCAGAGCACCTCGCTGGCCTTGTTCAAGAGAAATCTTGACCAATGGATGGGAGATCGCAAATATACCCCAGGGATTACCTCAGTGTCACTGCTCGACAGAGGCACAGCAAAATAATGGGTATAGTTCCCCATACTAAAGGGGTGGCGTAAGCCACAAAACGATGGGCTAGGCTTGTAAATGCCCTCGGGCAGATAGCCTAGTATGAACCTATGAACCTATGAACCTATAAACATGGGTAAGAGACAGCTATACACTTCCTCTTTGCCCACCCCCCAGACTTTTATTTTTATTTTTTTCTCTTTTCTGTCTCCCACCTTTCCACTCATTTGATACGATTCACTCTCCTTCACATCCTATATTTAACAGCTGTACATGCTGTAAATATTTTGTTCTTTAGATATCATTTTTTGCATAGATATATCATACTGTATGATAGTATGACAGTGTACATGTACTTTTCTTGCCTATTTTGCTATCTGAATTCTTGTATCACATCTGCTTTAGATTGTGTTCATTTATGCTATATATTCTCTCTGCATGCTTACACTTACATTGCCACTGTTACAATGATTTTTTTTTTCTTTTTTACTCTTGCAATCATACTGATTAAAATGTATTGCTTCTTTGGTTGTACTTCTACTATGCTGAGCCTAAATTTGATCCAGGATGATCACTGCTCTAGTTTGCTTACTAAACTTTAAATCCATCCATCCATCCATCCATCTGCAATCCCTTTTCCCATTTTTACACGAGTTCAGGGTGTCACTTCAACAATGACAATCATCTAGAGCCAAGGTTTACACCGCCAAGTGACTAGCCATGCCACTGTAGTTCTTCCACACCACACATTCACACACACACTCACACCTCTGACCAGTTAGAGTGTCCAAGCCACCTACTGCATGTCTTTGGAATGTGGGAGAAAACTGGAACACCAGGAGGAAACATACAAGGTATCTTTGTAAGTTAAATACTCTACATACTCCAAAGTCTTTGGGGGGGGGGGGGTGCTGCAGACAATACCAACAAACCATGCTATTAAGATACAAACTCATTTTGAAACATGAAACCTGGTAACATTTTTTGGCTCATCATAGTCTCCAGCTCTCATTTCCCATGCCAAATGTCAACAGATGCAAGGAAGTACTGAACAGAATGAATCAGTGGGGCAGAATTTAATGGTTTTGGGAACATTAGGGACCAGAAATAACATCAAATCATTTTAAACCTCCATTAGACATTCACATCTCGTACTACCCTTTTCTTTCATCATGGGCTTCCAACCATCTCTCATACTTGCTCCACGTGGTTAGAGTTTCTTACCCAGCCAGTTCTTTATCTTCTTATAGCCAATGTGTTTCTACAAAACCATATAAAATTGGTGAACTTCCTCAGAATGCTCATCAATAATAACATTAAAAATCTCAGGCCTCTCCTTAGAAATGACATTGCTTACACATCACTCCCCATATAAATATTTCTGAAAGTGTGTTTTAATTACGTATTTATTTATCTTTTGTTGACCAGATAGTTCCACAAGCCTAGCAGTCTCTTTTCTGGGGAGACCCGAGGTGATATTTGTACTAACTAGGGGTGATATAGAAAGAGCACCAGGGTACTTGTGTTATTCTTTTTGATAAGTGCCTTGGGATTTTTCACATCACTTGAACTACCCCCAACTCGGGCAGATAGGACCTTTGTTTTTTAATGTCTAATCCAAAAGACAGCACACTCATGAGTGCAGCACCTCCCATACTGTATAGTCATGTCAATCCAATCGTCACCTAGAGTAGGAATAGGACCCACAGCCGTGTGATCTTCCAGCACCAAAGGCCAGTGCACGTCCTGCTGAGCCTCTGACACTGCAAAAAGCTGACTGAGTGTTAAACTGGGTATGTTGACTAATATATGCATATCTTTTCCAGCTGTATCCCAGGTCACAAGGTCAACACTAAGGACTGCATGCAGGGATAATTTACAGTAGTAAATAAGCATCATGTTTTGATAAGCGGCAGAAAATCAGAATGCCTTAAGGAAACCCCAAGCCAGTCCAGCTATTTCTTATCTTTAAGTTTCTGCTTGCCTCCTGTTTTGTATATAATTCTGAAGCTGTGATACTCCTGCAGTACATTTAAAAGTTAAACTGTTCCTGTTATTGTTTCTCCTTCCTTCAGCCAAATATACCATTTTTCTGCCCAGATCATTCAGTTCCTACCACTCAACCAACACACACATGCACACACGCGCGCACACACACACACACACACACACACACACACACACACACACACACACACACACACACACAATGTTTCAATATTTTGGGATTATTTTGCTCTTACCTGTGACTGCAGGAAGCATTGTTCTGCCTTAGTATTACTAACATTCTATTACAAGTCTAAGTGATCAGATGTTATCTCACATCACAGTAGCTGTTATTTTTCAGATGCTTATTAGTGTTTGTTTTCATACTCATGAGACTGACTATTCCATGAGTTATTTCTTGTAATTATATTCATTAGTAACCAATCATAAACCCTAGGTCAGCAACAGAAGCAAAAGAAAATATACTACCTCTCTGTCAAAAGAGAGTAGCTGGAGCAGTACAGAAAACCAGAAGGTTATTCCAACCAGTGTGGGGTTGAAAATCCTGTTGAGCTTGCTGCAACAAAAATTGACTACAATTGGAGAGGGAGCAGGTGACTGTGAGCCATACAAGAGGCATAAAGGTGCAGTTATTAATAATACTGGACTAGCCACTAGTGCAGAGTAGTACATGACAATAACTAATGGCACTTGTTACTACTACATCAGTAAAACTACCAGTATGAAAATGCACTTTGTGTAGTGTTTTCAGGCAAATATCTGGGCCACATAAGGCATAACAATCCAGTCATGGCCTACTGTGGACCCCCCTGAGGGAGCAGGTGTCTATTTGGCCAAATAGGTTCAACTGGCCTAAGACCAGCCCTGGTGCCCTAGATGTAACCTACTAGGTGGCTAGAACAGCAGTGCAAATGAGTTTCAGATCAGGTGCAAGTGCTGTAGCAGCAGTCATTTAATCAGCCATGTTGAGTATCTTGTGGCTGCTGAAATTACTTTGCATGGGTCCGTGTCTATAACTAAGGCAAAGAGCAAGTCTGGAAGAGCTTTTATTTTGATCTTCAACATCAGAAACTGTTCATGGTGTCAAATAATTTGGGTAAGCTGTGGGTGAGACTTTTATAACCTATGCCATAGAAACAAGTGGAAGTAAAACAACTAAAATGTACTAAAGGATTTTTGGACACTATTACAGGGAGATAAAATAAATTAGAGATAGGGTTAGATGCTCAAGAAAGTAGAGTTGTCCTTAAAAATTTTCACATCCTCTCTTAACCAACACATTTGTTCGGTGTGAATGCTGTTAGCTTTGTTTGTTTATTTCTTACTAACTTACTAAGGCAAATGTTATCTTCTTGTATTTGTGGATACTGCACTTAATTTTGTAGTCAAGTGGATTGAAGTAACTCTTCACTGGCCAAAATAAGTGTTTACTAATTTGTTTTTGTAGTACTGTAGTCTAATTCATCCCTGTTTTTCATATAATGACTTCCCCAACACCTAGCATGTAGAATAACTTCATTTACAACACTTTAGTATCCTCTGTGAGACAAACTTTGATGATACTACTTGTGTGGATGATGGTAATCATCATCATAAACTACAGAATCTTTGTGCAATACCATTCAGAAAAACACATTAAATTGGGGAAATGGTGGGACATTCAAGTTTATGTCCGAGATATAAGGAGACGTGAACAAACTTAAAGCTGCTAGAGTTTCTGAGCACTAAACATCATTCAGATGATATTCTAATGAGAAAGAAAACAACTTGTGATAAGGTTAACTACAATGAAGAGTGAAGTTTTTCTTTATTAGCAAACTGCTTGAATTATACATAAAGCTGAACGAAAAGAGTTGCTGCTGTACTGTTGATCTGTTATATTATTTTTCACTGCAGACATTATCTAGATAACACTGTAGTATTGCCAGTTGCTGATACCTGGCAGATATAAACCAAATTCACTTTTTATCTCAGTTAGTCATTGCACGTTTTGATCACTGGTGTTGCGTTTCTGCACTGTTACTGTTGTACAGGTACTGCACTACTTATTCGATAAACATTTATTACTTACATGACTGCTCTGTGTATACTGCATTAGAACAACCTGCTTTACTGTTACTGCATTTGGGGAATATTTATTTAGACTAGCTGTAGCTATTTCTCTATAGTTACTGCACCCAGGTCTATAGGATTAGGCTATTTGTTGCTAGTTAGGTAGAAACCATATTAGTCTAGTGAGTAAAGCTATCTTAGTTTCTGCTTGTTATCAATTACCTTTTTGTTTCTGTCATACTGTCATTTCTTTTTTTGCACTTGTGATACTGCAGTAGTCACATCTCATGTTCCAGTATCATTTAACCACATCCCATACATATCTCTCAACCTCTTAGAGCAAGGAATCTGGACAAAGCCACAAATAATATGGGAACAAAGTGCCAAAAATAGGGACACTTTTTAAATACTGCTCTTACAAACTTAAAAAGTTAATAGAATAACAGATTTTGAATTAGCATGAATTTTCTGAAGGATATGAAGTCTGAAAATCAAATGTCTGTCATTATTTTCTGACTTCAGTAATCAATGATTTGCCAGAAAACTACAATTTTATCAGGAATGGACCAAAAATACAAGTAAAAAATCTGTACACTCTCTGAAAATCTGGACAGTTGAGAGCCATGATCCCATATTTCACCTTGTTTCTAATACCAAGAGTAAAGTTATTATGCTGTCCTGTTTTCTCATACTCCTTCACCTGCACTGGTCATTATGAAATCTCAGTCAGCTTTTGCCCATTCTGTAGCCAGCCTGATAGCACCAGCTATTATGAGACAGTGTAGCAACTGCTTGTGGTAACCAAAAAGTCTTTATTGTTACCTTACAATGATCCAACACACACACACACACACACACACACACACACACACACACACACACACACACACATGCACACACAATACAAAGTACCTCAACTAAAACAACTTACATTGAGGTTGTTAAAAGAACATTGCCTATGCATCCCAGGCTAGGGACTAAGACACCACAGCCATCATGTAGCAGCACATCCACCTTCACCTGCACACCCCCAGCCAGTACATATACCTTTAAGAGTCTTAAAGGTGCAGACTCCAAGCCCTTAAAGCCCACTGAGATTGTATCTAAGCATAGTATTGTTTTAGTAATGGGTGACTCTACTGTACGGCATACTGTCACCACTCTCACCAGGCGCAGGCTGGATAAGAATAGGGTGGTAGTTAACCATCCTTCTGGACCCAGGATCCAAGATGCAAAAAGGGCTGTTAGAACCCTCCAACCTGCTAAGTATGATTATGACCTGATAGTAGCCCATGTGGGAGTGAATGACCATTACTGTCCTACCCAGAGGGAGATGTAGAAAGATATAATTGAGCTTGTTATACACATGTCCAAGACAGAAAATTCACAGGTCTTGAGTGACATTTTGCTATCACCCAGAATGATGACAGACTCAAAGACAATGTAAATGGCTTTAATAATTAGCTATGTAGCCGGTGTCATTCTAGGGGGATCCAGTATGTGTCAACGTGGAATAATATGGCTGACAAGCCTTCCTCCTTTGCCAGGGATAGTCTGCACCTCTCTTACCAAGGCTTTTACACTCTGGCTAAAACCTTCTACCCCCTCCATCTGCTGAACATTCCAAATTAGTAAATTCTAATTTGGAACCCATTAAAATGACTCTACTCAATTCCAGGAGTCTTAAAAATCCCTGAACTTGAGGCTGTCCTGCATCTTCAACATATTCATATATGTGTATTTCCAGAGACATGCTTTCAGAGTAATTAAAGCACTCCCTCTTTTTCTGGGTTTAGTGCCCATCATGTCTTCAGATTTATGGAGCAGTATAAGTATTTGTCAATGGTATCATTGCTTCACAACAGATTCCATGGAAATCGAGTTCATCTCATAGATGCCCAAATTACTTCAGATAAAACTAATTACCACTTCATAGCTAGCTAACACCCTCTATGTCCCATTATGAGGATGACAGTTATCCTAAGACTATAGTTGATATTCCCATTAAAACTAACATTTGTTTACTGGCAAGCTTCAACTATCAATTAATAAACTGTCTGACCTACACTGCCAGTGGTCAGCATGCCCAACAAGTCTTTGACTTATAAATGTTAATGCCCTTGTAGAATTCATTAGCATTCTGTTAGGGGCCACAATACCCTTGATCTTCTCAAAAGCAAGCCTTCGTCAGTTACTTGATGACCTAAATAGATTCTGTCACATTCCTCCCTAATGGTGCCCATTGCTAAATCTGATGTCTATGCCTCTGACTTCTACTCCCACTCAAATAGTTGTATTGATAAGTCAGTTCCTGTCTGACCAAATACACTGAAAAAATTTAAAAATCAAACCCCAGGTAAATAAATTATATAACAAGAGAAAGAAATTACTTAATGATTATGACTTCTCATTCTACTTTCCTTAACAGCACACTTAAGCAAACTAGAACAGACCATGAGGAAACTCAGAGTTGAATATGAACTTAAAATAGCCACTAAAACCAAAAAATAACACAAAATCATTCTTTAACTATATCACAAAGTTAACACCCATCAATATTGACAGCTAAAGATCTAGTCCACAAAAACATTGCCCAATCTGACCTAAAGGAAAAAACTAATATCTTACATGACAAATCTAGTGCAAATTTTACTCCATCCACAGATTCTCCAGTAATAACTACTCCCTTTAATTACTATGGAGTAAGTCCGGTCAGCCGTCTCAAAAGCTACAAACACCTCATCGATGAGCCCTTATAACACACCTGGTTGCCTGACTATCACTGTCAAATATGTCATATCTGAACCTGTATTTACTTTCATTAATCTAAGCGTCTCCACTGGTTGCATTTCTGAAGTCTAGAAAACAGTCATAATGCTGTTGCTCAAGGGTGGCCCAACAACAGACCCTTTTGTCTCACTTGCTTCATAAGCAAAGTGATGCAACAGATTATGTCAGACCTCATTAATCTGAACTTTGAAAATCTCTGAAGCCTGGACCCTCATCAATTCAACTTTGTCAAAGGAAGGTCCTGTCTCTTTAATCTAATCCACTTCTTAAACAAGCCACCAAAGCAGTGGATAACAGTTATGCAATACATACAGCATATTTGGACCTGGCCAAAGTCTATGACACTATTCCCATGCAGGCATTATTGTCACTAAATCAGAATATGATGTGCAGTGGATAGACAGAACCAATATGGTTAGAGTAGGAGGTGCCACTTCTGAAAACAAAAAAGTAACCAGTGGTGTATGGCAGGGTTCACTGTTAGGCCCTCTCCTAGATGGAATTTATTTCTTAGATCATCAGACCAATGGTCTTGTCCTGTGGTTATTTAAGGTTGCAGATGACCATATATTTACATTTTAGTATGGTATTTACTGTTGATATTTGTCTTTGAGTGTGTTTGTGGTTTGACGATATGCAGAAACATTCTTGTTAGTTTCATCATTTTTTCCCCTTAATTGGGACTCTCAATAACCCAATGTGATATATAACTATGATTCCCATGTGCACATGACAGCAACTGTTCCATGTGTTCTGAAACAGGAAATAGACAAAGATGATGATGAAATTCTAAATAACAGTGACAGTCTCTTCAGGGTCTCCTACAAATGGTCAGAACAGGACTGGACTACTACAACCATTCATAAAAAGTCCTGAAAGGTAAATATAGCACCATAAACAACAAATATGACTAGTAACAACCCCCATTACTTCATATCTTCTAAATAATTATATTTTTTTCTGGCTCTCATAAAATGCTTTATTGTTATTTTATTTACATATTTTAACAACTGACACCCTGTACATGAACCTTCAGATTTCCACATTTAGTAAATTATCAACTACATTGCTTTACAACTGTACATGTGCTCTGTTGTATATTTTTGAGTTTACTAAAATAATTTCTGTCATGTATTTGTACAGCATAACACTACACCCATGATATCTAAATAGTACATGAAGTCATTTATGGTTTCACTAAAAGCGCTTGACACATCCAAGCTCGTATCACAGGTGCCTTCTAGCTATTGCTTGTAACAAAAGGATTGAGTATGCAAACAGTTGTATCAGATACATTTAAGCTTTTATATTACATGCAACTGATACAACATATGAAAAAGTATTGCTTCAGGAATGCAATAGTGCTTCCAGACAGGAAGACATGAGCAAATGTGCACATGCACTTCAGCAAATATATATATATATATATACACACACAAAGGAACCTTGTATGATTCATATATATGCTTCAACAAGTATATATACCATGTATTAAACTTTACTTAGTTTTGCATATTTCTTATATGTACATACATATACATATGACTGTACAATATAACAACCGATGGGGAGATGCTCTTACCTAGTCAGACAAAAGCAAGCTGATATGATCTGTTGCAAGCAGTGCCAGGGCAAAGATCCCAGGTTTATAGGCACTTAGAATAATCAAACTTTGAGACTATTTATAATGAAATAGTCACTGTTTCTTGGGAATGTTACAAACGACTACTTGTACCTACATTGTTAATTTGAAAGACAGAGAGAGAGTGATAACAAAAACATGCTGCCTACTTGCTTCAAAAACAGAAGTTGTACTGCACAGAAAATCTCTATCTGTATGTCTTGAAATGTAAACCACACTCCCGGCTGTATGTGTGTCCCAGGTCTAATTAAATGTCTCATCTTTTTATTTTATATAGCAATGTTATATAAATGCCCATACCTCTCAGCTGTTCAGATTTTGCCTCATATTTTTGGTTTATTCTTCATAAAATTGTGGTTTTCTGGTGAATCATTGGCTAATCATTGAGTACTACAGTCATAAAATAATGAGTTACATTTGAGTTTCAGACTTCATACCTTTCAGAAAATTCATGTTAGTGCAAAACCGGTTATTTTATCAACTTTCTACGTTTGTAAGAGCAGTACTTTAAATAAATGTCCCTATTTTTGGGGCTTTGTCTCACCATTATTTACTTTGTCCATATTTCTACCTCTAAGATGTTAAAAATGCCTGTTTAGTTGAGACAGCAATTATCTGCAAATTACTGATTAATCTCATTTAAATAACAAGTCATCTTTAGGTAATTTTCTTGTATTAAATCACACCGTATAGGACCGTGGCAGAGATTATCCTTAGCTGAAAAGTTTGACATTGATGACCTATCTGTTCCATCGATTGTTTTCACATCAACATTCCCAAATCCGGCCTAATATTTTGCCCCTCGTACAAAATGCTCTCTCTTGCATATTTATTTTTGGTCTCTTATGGCAGCAGGACCATTTGCTGCTGACTAGCACTCTTACTATCACTGAATCTCTGAGTCTGTCTTAGCCTCCTAGACTGTGCACCTGCTCCTTTACCAGTGAACATGTTAGTTTTTCTCAAACAGGTTCTAGGAAATGGAAATGAGATGAGACCTGTTACAACTGCAGTACCATTCATGCTACCATACAAAGTCTACGTACAAGTCTTTGCTCATTGGATGCAATTTGATAGATGGGCATGTGCATGTGCATTGGGAAGAAGCTCCCCTGCCTCCATGGTGACATACTTCTCAGATGCCTTTTAGCAGTTGATACCTCTGCGACTGAGATCTGTGATATCAAACTCACCCCAACATACCTCATCTCTCTTCCCAAAAGAGAAGATCTGGAAAATGCATTATTATTTCTCTTCTAAGCCAAGTTGTCTCCTACAAAGTCCAGACCACTGTTGAAACTTATGTCATTTGGATTAGATTTAGAGCTTCATCTTTCTGTGTCATGGAGCAACACTTGTATGTTTCGACCTATCATCTAAATTTAAGTATCATGGCTGATATATACACTGAGGAAATCCAGTCTATATCTATATTTATCTGTCTATCTGTCTGTCTATCTAGGTAATTAATCAAAGTACTGAATGATCAAACCATAAAAGATCAAACAGTACATCAAACATTGAAATATAACAGATTGCAAAAGGAAGGCAAACAGATGTTCTTCATCTCACATTGCTGCAGTCCTTACACTTGGGTAGTCCGCTGTCCTCGGTCGGCCCGAATATCAAAGTATAAGGCTGACGTCGGTCAAGGCGCATTAGACTGACATCAGGACGTCAGGGTACAAATGCGCATGACCGACGTCATATCCTCAGTCTTTTTTGCCGCATGGTCCGATGCAGAAGCAGCGTTGCAAGTGCCGGTTGGCGTTCTGAAATTTTTCGAATTCGGAGTTTCAGACCGAGTCAAAGTTGGCTAAGTACCCCGTTGGGGAATATTTTAGTTTTTCTTGCCTCAGTGGTTTACCGGATGTCAGAAAAAGTGAATAACTGTATTTCTTGTGGGAAACAGATAACGCATAGAGATTATCATACTTTGTGTATTCCTTGTTTAGGGCCTGAGCACGACGTTGTGGGGTGTCGCTTTTGTGCTAGATTCAATAAGCGCACTATTAAGAGAAGGTTAGATTGTGCCAGGTTAGTCTTCGGGAAGCGGTGCAATTATAATATGCCGTCGGATGCTCCGACGCCCGCTTCGAAGAAGCATAAGGACAAAGCAGCTAAGCCTAGGCAAGAAGAACCGTCCGTACCGGACGCCGGTTCTTTAGAGGTGTCGGTGGAGCCGGGGGTTCCACCGGAGGTTTCTCTGGAGTCCCAGGGGGAGACTTTGTTATTGCAGGATGTGGCCTCTGAGGAGGCAGGTCAGGCTGAAGAGGCCTCTCAGGTTACTGTACTCCCTTCCCTTCCTAGGGTGGTTAGGCCCTCTCCTTCTGTTGCCAAGGCTTCTCCCAGAGGCAGGCCAGGTTTAGCTTCAGTTGGTGTCACCCCTAGTTCTTCAGGTTCTGTGCCCAAGAAGCACATGCTTAAAATGGCAGAAGATTTGATTACTTTGATTAGAGGTTCTTTGCCCCCTCCTGATAAGAGACCTAGGGTGGAACCTGAGTTGGGGAGTTTTGAGCAGGCTTCGGATGTTTCAGAGTCTTCGGCTGAAGACTTGCAGGAGTATTCTCCTTATTCTGATTCTGATGTGGATGATTCTACTCCTTCTGCTTCTCCTCCTGAAGATTTTTCTTTTCAGAGACTCTTCATTCCATGAGGGAGCATTTTAAGTGGGAAGGTCAGGACTTCTCTGATTCCAGGAAAAGGCTTAGGGAATTTTGGTTTTTACCCCAGCATAGGCCTTTGGCTATACCTCCTGTTCTGGACGTTGTGGAAGATGTGTTTGCGGAGGCTTCTCTTAATCCTGATTCTTTGCCTCCTGCTCCTATTAAGCCGGATAGGTATTACAGGGTGCCTGAAGCTCATAAGTATCTTTTAAGAGTTCTAGGGCGGACCCAGAAACTGTTAGTCAGGGGCCTAAGGGTGTTAAGGCTTCTGTTGTTAAAAATCCGGTTCCTCCAGATAAAGAGGCCAGGGCTTTGGATAGATGGGGAAAGAAAGTCTATACTTCTTCCACCCTAGCTATGAGGGCTTTGAATTGCCAGTTTCACATGTTGAAATACCAAAACTATCTACTTTCTCAATTGAAGTCTAAGGTAGATGCTCTGGCGGAAGGTATTGAGTGTAAAGAGTTACAAGATTTAGTACATGTTTTGAACAGGTGGGTAAGCATTCTTTGCAATGTGGTTTTGATGCTGTACAGGCCTCATCTAGGGTGGCTGCCACTGGGTCAGTTCTTCGCAGGCACGCCTGGCTGAGGGATCAGAATTTGTCTGACCATGTTAAGACAAGGATTTTAGATGCTCCTTTACAATCTGATGTGTTGTTTGGTTCACCTGTTGAGGCAGTCTTAAAGAAAATGGAAGACAAGGCTAAGTCTATGCAGACTGTTAAAGATTTTTTGCAGGTTCAGCCTCCGAAGTTTAGTAGAAATTGGCCTACCAAGGGGTGGACGTATCCTTCTTATGATTCCCAGTCTAGAGGTAGATCTAGACGTGGTAGGGGCAGAGCTCAGGGCTCTTTCAGGCCTAGAACAGGGAGTTCACCTGCACAGTCTTCGGGTGAGGGCAGGGGTCAGTCCTTTCGTAAACAGACCCAATGACCTACCTTTTCAGCTGCCAGAGCCTTCTCGTCTGGCAGCACCTTTGGGAGGAAGATTGGCACTTTTCAAGGAAAATTGGAGTTTAATTACCCAGGACAGATGGGTATTGGATATCATTCACCAAGGTTACAGGTTTTATTTCCATACCTTGCCTCCTTTCAAAGGCATGCCAGACGTTCCTCCTCAGCAAAGAATAGAGGCTCACAAACAAATTTCTCTGTTACTTCAAATAGGGGCCATACAGCCGGTACCTATGCCAGAAGTGGGCCTAGGATTTTATTCTCGCCTGTTCCTAGTACCAAAGAAGGGGAACACGTGGAGACCAATTTTGGATTTATCTATCCTCAACACTTATCTGGACATTCCCAAGTTCAAAATGTTGACGTTACAACAGCTTTTACCTCTGCTGGGCAAAGATCATTGGATGGTAACTTTGGATCTCAAGGAGGCTTACGTTCATGTTCCTATCAGACTGAGTTGCAGAAAGTATCTGCGTTTTCGGGCTGGGACTTCTCATTATTAGTTCTCTGCATTGCCCTTTGGCTTATCTACTGCGCCCAGAGTGTTCACGAAAGTTCTGGCTCCAGTGATAGCTTTCTTCAGGCTAAAAGGAATACAGATATATCCTTATTTGGACGATTGCCTGATTCTGGCTCAAGGAAGGGACGAGCTTCTTCATCATTTGGAATATGTGATAGCAGTGCTAAGATGCCTGGGGTATTCTGTGAACAAAATAAAGTCCAGTCTAGTACCCTCTCAGGACATGTGCTTTCTGGGTGTAAGACTGAATACAGCATCCCAGATGGCCTATTTGACCCCGGACAAACAAAAGAATCTTTCCCTTTACTTTCATCAATTGTCTCATCAGTCCAGGCTGACTGCAAGGACAGTCCTTCAAGCCTTGGGGTTCATGGCATCTTGTATTCTGGTGCTTCCCAATGCCAAACTGCATATGAGGAAGCTACAATGGTATCTCAAAACGTATGGACACAGCACTGCCAGGATCTGGACACTGTCATTCAAATAATACCTTGCATTCAAAAGGAATTTTTGTGGTGGGCTCAGGAATGTCACCTAAACAAGGGACTCTCTGTGACCCGGCCAGAGGCGAGTCAGATTCTAACGACAGATGCCTCAGACAAAGCTTGGGGAGCTCGTCTAAATGGAAAGTGGATACAAGACAAGTGGCCTGCCAGACTACAACATCTACATATCAACTTGAAGGAGATGTTAGCAGTCCAGTTTGCATTAATAGCTTTCAAGGATTTACTTCTTCCAGGGCAGGTGTTGATTCTAACAGACAACACAACTGTCATGTGGTACATCAACAAGCAAGGGGGAACACATTCTTATCCTCTATGCAGGCAAGCAATGATTTTGTGGGAGACTGCTCTCAGTTTACAGCTTCATCTTCAGGCAAGGTTTCTGCCGGGAGCACAGAACTCCTTAGCAGATGTGTTGAGCAGAAGAATTATGGATCCCCACGAGTGGAAATTGGATCCTCATGTATTTCAGAAATTGACAGTGTCATGGGGAACTCCAGACATAGATCTGTTCGCTTCTCCACTAAACCACCAGCTGCCAAAGTTTTGCACGAAAAGGTTTCATCCCACAGCTTGGAAAGTGGATGCTCTTTCTTTCAATTGGAGCAATCTTCATGTGTATGCCTTTCCACCTCTGCCTCTCCTCCCAAAGGTACTTCTAAAGGTCAGACAGGACAAGCCAAGGATGATTTTAATAGCTCCAGATTGGCCTCGACAGCACTGGTACCCATTACTGAGAAGTCTGGTACGGGAGCCTCCATGGCCTTTGCCTTCGATTCCACACCTGTTGTCTCAGGAGGACAGTCATTTACTCAATGTCAAGCTTCACTCTCTTCACCTAACAGCCTGGCATATTCTGTTTTGAACCATAGAAGGTCTCAACTTCCACAGCAAGTTTTGAATGTTATTTTGGAAGCTAGAAGGCCTAGTACAAGGAAAGTGTACGCAGATAAATGGAAGAGATTTTTATTTTGGAGTGCAGCAAAGGATTTTGATGTTTCTGAGCCTAATTTAAGTATGGCTCTTCAATATCTTACTGAGTTACTGGACAAAGGTTTGTCCTTTTCTTCTATTAAGGTTCATGCTGCAGCAATTTCGGCTCACTATGATTGTGACCCACCATTGTTTTCTCATCCTTTGTTCAAGCAATTTCTTAGAGGGGCAAAGAATATAAGACCCCCACGTAGAGCTCCTACTCCTGCTTGGGATCTCAATTTTGTGTTGGAGAAACTCACTCTACAATCTTTTGAGCCTGCAGCTACTACCGAGTTGAAATATTTATCATGGAAGACTGCTTTTTTGTTGGCCATTACCTCTGCAAGAAGGGTTTCTGAATTGCAGGCCCTTATGTCGGTTGAGCCTTTCTTAATTTTCCATAAGGATAGGGTATCTTTGCGTACTAATCCTTCCTTTATGCCTAAAGTGGTTTCTAGTGTGGCTTTAAACCAAACTATTCATTTGCCTACTTTTATGCAAATCCCCAAAATAAAGGGGAAAAGATTTTGCACACTTTAGATGTACACAGGCAGCTGCGATATTATTTGAGCAGAACTAAAGGGTTCAGGCAGTCTCAGCAGTTATTTGTTTCTTTTGCTTTGAGTTCTCAGGGCAAGCCTGTGTCAAAACAAACTATTTCTAAGTGGATTGGGTTTTGCATTGCTTTCTGTTATTCCCATCATGGCAAGGAGATTCCAGCTGGGATTAGGCCTCATTCCACTAGGGCTACTGCCACTTGACAGCTTTTTAAGGGGTGGCAACTAAAGATATTTTGGAGGCAGCTACTTGGAGTTCAGTGCATACTTTCTCTAAGCATTATCACCTTCCACTTTACTCTAAATCTAGGGCTGGTTTTGCCACTGCTATTTTACAGGGCATTTTGGCAGCTCCTGCTTCTTTATAGTTTTGCCATCCTCCCTTACCTCTGCTTTGGGATTCTACCCAAGTGTAAGGACTGCAGCAATGTGAGATGAAGAACATAGTACAGTTTTGTACCTACCATAAATGTAGATGTTCGAAGATCCACATTGCTGCAGTCCAATTTACCCTCCCTCCTTCCCCTCTGTAGTTAGAGGCGGTTGTGTGGGTTGGGTTGTATATATTGTGTATATTGTATATATGGTACATATTATTAGTGCAAGGTTGGTTGGTTGGTTGTTTGCTGTTTTTTTGGTTTTGACCTTTCTTTTAGGGTCTTCTGACATCTGGGGCAAGAAAAGACTGAGGATATGACGTCGGTCATGCGCATTTGTACCCTGACGTCCTGATGTCAGTCTAATGCGCCTTGACCGACGTCAGCCTTATACTTTGATATTCGGGCCGACCGAGGACAGCGGACTACCCAAGTGTAAGGACTGCAGCAATGTGGATCTTCGAACATCTACATTTATGGTAGGTACAAAACTGTACTTTTCCTCTAGTGATCCATTAACCATATCACTAAATACAGTCAGAATTTGTCTGAAAAGCAGTAATGTTATGAGACAGGTTTTCTAAAGGTAAGGTATACGGTTTGGGTTAGCAAGTGTTATTAAAGTGAGCAGAAGGGCTTCGCCTGTGTGCTCCCTGAAATGGTACAGCTATTTTAGTATTATCTTTGGGTCCCATCTGCAAACATCAGAGACATCGTGGAAATGATTAAATGCCAGTGCTAAAAACAGTGTAAAATGTAACTAAACTATGTTCCTAACATTTTATATTTTTTTTCACTAGAGTTGAATATGAAAATTTCAAGAGATTCAGCTTGCTATGCACCATATCCATTATGGTGCACATTTTAGATGAGTTGATCCACCTAGCCACCCTGTTTCAGCAGTATTAAAAAAAATGGCAAAATGATCATTTCTGCTGTTTAAATGCATTTCAGTCAGTTAGTGTCCATTATCATTAGTTTAGCCCCCCCCTGGAGATAGCATCATTGATGGCAACCAATCAATGCATGGAACACAATATAATCCAACAGTGACGTAGTGTATCTACCTCCTGACCAAGGCAATCTTTTTTTTTTTCAAGGATTATAAAAGAAGGGCCCTCTAGCAATACTGTTTATTTCACTTTGGAGAAATTCCTGAATGGAAACAACTATAGGACCTTTTTGCAAGATACTTCAGTGAGGTGGACAGTGGATGGAATGACAGACCCATCAGGACAGCAGCCCAAGACCAGCAGACAAAGGCAGTAGATGAGAAGCAGTGAACCACCAAAGCAACCAAGGAGCAACAGACTATGAGGGCAGCCTAGGATTAGTGGTCCAGCAGAGTAGCTTATAATCAATGGACTAGCGGAATAGCTCATGAGCAATTAAATAGCCACGGAGCCCTGGAGCAGCAGACCAGCAGGTTAGGTAAGCACTTGTAACAGCCTAAACAATTGCATAGGGGTTCATATTACGTTGTTGAATGTTTAAAAGTCTGAACGCCATATGGTCGAACCCATATGTTCGAACTTTCAAAAGTTCAAAAACATCAAAAAAAAATAAAAAAGAGAAAAAACCTACCTGACGGTTGTAAGCAGGGGAACAAGCCCACCTACACTCTCCACACCCCCCACTCTTTAAATATACCAACTCTGAGATCGCACTACAGTGCAGTAAAGGGAAATCTTCCCTTTCCGCACTGAACAGAAGTCCCCATTGAAACGTTCAAACTTTTCTAAGTTCGAAAATATGGGTTTGACAATATGGCGTTCAAACTTGTTATGGTTCAACAACGTAATATGTATCCATTGCATACTGCTACTGTGCTGACAAGCCCAATTCTGAGATGCATGATTCTCCTGGATTTATGGGAGGGCTGGGCACATCCTGACCAGCAGCTGAAGTGGTAAAGTCTCAGTTCACATTTGGAAATGAGTTACACTGAAATCAGTTAAGGATAACTAAGTATCATTTTGAGATGGGGGGGCAGGTCTTGCTCAGTTGTTCAGTGTACATGCCATTTACAAGTGCATTACAGTAATGCAATCATAACTCCCAACTGCCCAGATTTTCCCAGAATGTCCAGCTTTTTGCCTCAGAATTTTGATCTGTTCCTCATAAAATGTTTGGTTTTCTGGCAAATCACTGGGATGATCTGATGAATGAAATTAGTACATAATGTCATACATTTGAGATTCAGAACTTCATATCTTTTAGAAAATGCATTGTAATATATATCCCTGTTATTCTAGCAAATTTCAAAGTCTATAAGAGCAATACTTAAAATGTATCCCTATTTTTGGGCCTTTGTACCCCCATTATGTCAGGCTTTGTCATGATTTCTTGGGCTAAGAGTTTGAGAGGTATCAGTGCAGTTTATCATGCTGCTACATTCCTGAGCTGTCACATTTTGTAATCCATAAACCATTCTGTTCCCCTATTCCATGTTATGGCTAAATGCCTTACAGTCAACAGCTAAAGTATTATGAACACATTCAGTGTTGAGGTGCAATCAAATCTCTGAAGGGTAGGATAGCATAACAGGGTTGGATGTTCAATGGAGCTGTAACATTTGACATTGTACTTTACTGCCCCATGCAGCCTACAAGTAGCATCTCTTTAAAGTTCGTTACTGCACCACTGTGGTACTACTGTCCTAACTGGGGCTGTCACTCTCTGCTTTCCACGCATAGATGTCATGTAAAGGAAATAGAGTGCAAGGTTAGCTAAAGAGGAATCCCAAATATGTCACTATTAATTTTACAAGTTATCAGCATTCTGTCCATGAATTTTCAGTATGCATATTTTGGGCTTATTAAGTAAACTGTGCCATGGTTATTATGCATTTAATTTCCTGTACATGACTTTACGTATGAATAACGTCAGCCTTTGGAAGGATGCTGGACAGTGGCAGTGTCACAATTAATGAGCACTCTAAAATTGAAATGAAATACATTTGTAAATGTTACAGTCATTATGTAACTCTTTGCTTTTTACCATCTTACAGCAGCATCCTGACAGTAGATCTTGCATCAACTCTTGCATTAACTCAGCAGCTTTTTTTCAGTCAGCACATTCTTTCTACCGGTGTTGGCATCCTCATTAATGTATATGGTCCTTGGTGTCTGATGTGGTTAAGAATCTGCTAATGGGATATAAACATGTATGTGCTGCTGCGAGTACAGTTGGATCTAGCACAAGATGACATAGGAAGCTGCCTAGGCCCAGTGTTGGCTGGGGTGACCCATAAACATAAAAAAAAGAAACACTGAATCTTCCAACTGCCAACCTCAATTTCCTGAGCCCACTTGGCTGCTCTGTTTTTCTCTAGTTTCTTTTCTTTCAATGCCTGGAATTTAGATTATTCAAGCTAATGAGAGATGGGGGAGGGGGGGGGGACTTCTCTGAGCAAACCAATGCCTTTTTTTAAACTGGTATGGCTAGGGTGTTAAAAAAAGTAATGACTACAGTATAGGTGCCCAATGCACAGATACAGAAGTAATGGATGAGTAATGATTGCAGGTGCTGGAATATTAATTCAATGTCTGGGTAAAATGTAATGAAAAATAATGATTGCAAATGTTGGGCTGAGTGCTTGCAGGAGACCAGCATCAAACCCTATACCCTTGGCTTCAGAAAGCAGCTCATTAAGAGCTAAGACGCTTTATCCTCTGCACTAACTGCAAGACCTTAATGTCATCATTTTCTGATAGATAACGGAGGATTACAGTCAGTCACTAGTGTTTTACATCATTACAATTTGATAATCCTTTTTCAGAAAATAAATGTTAATACAAAACCTGTTGTTCTGTTAACTTTGTATGTGAATTAGAGTGATCTGCCTCTTATCTCTCTCAGATTTTGCCTCATATTTATGCCCCATCCCTCATTAACTTCTATTTTCTGATAAATAACTGAGGGTTTTAGTCAATCAATATTGTCAGTTATTAGAGAGTCATAGTTTTTATTGTTTTGAAAATGTATGTTCATGTAACACTTGTTGCTTTGCTAATGTTCTAAGTGAATTTGCTTTACCTGGTACTTAAGTTTATGAGCTGGTAAACTGCTTCCTTTAGTCAAAAATAAATGGGTTGAATCCTGTGTGACTTTGAGCAAGCCATTTAACCAGACACTGTTCCTGGGTTATCCCTGAAAAAGAAAACTTTGCTAAGTGGTTTTACCTGGTTATCAGATTCATAAAACAAGATACAATTTAAAATGTATCCTCCATTTTTTTTGGCTTTGTCCAGAATTCTAGAGGAAAGACAATAACAAGTATTTATGGAATCCCAGCTGTAAATTCACCCCTAACCCCTCTGCCAATAACTCATCACTTGAAACTGCAATGCAATTCAACTCTTATTTCATAGATAGTATAACAACTTTAACCAAGGATTCCCTAAAATATAATCCCAGCCCTGCCCAACAGCTATACATCACCAAATCCACTTTCACCTTCAAACCTGAGCCCACATCCTATATAAAACTACTCTTAAACAAACTCAAACCATGCTCTATTTCAGCTGATGACCTTCCAAGCAAGTACCTTAAAAGAGCAGTCAATAGCATTCCCTATCCTGTCTCAATCCTTATAAATAGATTAATCCAGGAATCCCATATTCATTCACTCTGGAAAAGTCACACATTATCTCTCTGCACAAAGGAGGAAACAACAGGCATTACTAACTTTAGACTTACAGCAATCTTGTCCCCCTCTCCAAAATTGTTGAAAAATGTATTCAAAAACAATTGCTAAAATATCTCCTGCAGGAAGAACTACTATTCCACACACAACGTGGCATCCGGTATTCTTATAATACTAATATTGCACTTCTAGCCTATATAAATACTGTCAATAAAGCTTGAGATAATAGCAAACTAGTCTCTTTCTTATGTCTAGACTTGTCTAAAGCCTTCGACTCAGTTTGTTACAGCAAACGTCTACTTTAAATGTCCTCATCAGGTCTCTAGCAGTGCACCCTTCTGTGGTTCAAAAGTTACATATCAAAAAGGTATTAGTCAGTAAAATGACAATTCTACCCTCTCTCCATAGAGGATCATAGGAGTTTACTTGGCTAATGACCCTGGTGCACTTACAAGCCTAGCTAAGAGTTTATCCCCAAAAAGAAACCTATGTCAGCACCTGTCACCTCTGCCAGTGAGGGACACAGGTGGAACCCCTGTGACAAATTTGTGGTTTCCCATCCACTCATCAAGGTTGCTTTTGAAGAGGGTCAGCGAGGTGCTCTGTTTGACATGTATGGGAAGTCTATTCCAGAGATGGGGCAGCCTTTGGGAGACAAATCTGTCTCTCCAGCAGGTTTTGCTGATGTTGCATATTAAATTCATGTATTTTGCACAGGTAATGCATGAGAAGTTAGACTTACAGATATGGAGCATCTCTAGTAGGGCAGGATCTGAGATTGCCTTGTAAGTGAGACACAGATCACCCCTGAGCAATCTGTACGATACCGAATATAGTGATAGTGATTTGAGCCTGTCCACATAGGAAAGGTATTGGAGGCCATGGATTCTCTTTATGAGGTATTTCAGTAGCCTTTCCAAGTTGGTGCAGATGTTTGGAGAGGTACATACCAAACTAGGCATTATACTCAATTATTGGTCTAATGAGGGAGGAGTACAGAGAAGTGATAACCTCCTTTTTCTGGATACAATCCCTTTACTTATGAGATGAACCAGGTAAAAGGCTGCCACTACATGATAGTTGAATGTGAGGTTGTTATCAGCCTGAGTGCTCAGGTCTCCCCACTGGTTGTGTGTCTAGGGGGCTGCCGTTGATGTGGCAATCAGTAGGGGCTGTGTTTTTGCCGCATGATATGATGATACTTTTTTTGCATTAAGCTTGAGGCCATGACTTTCACACCAGTCATTAGTTGCTGTGAGACCCTCTTGCAGTATGTTAACATCATTTGGGCAGTCAATAACAGCACCCAACTTACAGTCGTCCACAAACTTGGTCAGCCACAGGTCTTTTGTCTTTTCCAGGACCTCTGAGAAGTAGATGCCGAACAGTAGGGGTACCAGGACAGATCCCTGGGGAATTCCACTAGTGACAGGTCTGCTATCAGAGGTGGAGGTGCCTATTTTGACTTGGTCCTGTCAGTGAACCAGCTTTTTGATGATGCCCAAGAGGGGGTTTGTGTCAAAAGCCTTGGCCAAGTCAAGGTAAGCTGTATGCACTGACTTTCCCTGATCCAGGGCCTTGGTGACAGTCTCAAAGAAGTCAACCAGGTTCAACAGGCAAGATCTGCTCTTGAGGAATCCGAACTGGGTGGAGTCAACTGCTTGAAGATTGTCTATGTCCTTGTTTATGAGATCCATAAAAATACACTTGATGGCTTTAGAGATCAGAGTTGTCAAGCTAATGGCGCGATAGTTTCGAGGGTCAGTAGTGGCACCACCTTTGTGCAAGGGGATGACAATGGCAGTTCTTCACTCTGCTGGAATGAAGCCTGTACTTAGGCTGTGGTTGAATAGGGTGCTTAATGGCAAAGCCAGTTCTTGCTGAAGATGGTACAGAATACAGCCTAGGATACTATCAGGTCCCATGGAAGTTGTGATGTTCATCGTGTTTCACTGTTGCAGTCATTACAATTGGGTTATCCTGCTGGCAGGCTACCCACAGTCAGCCTGAATTCCAAAGTCTAGGTCTGGTGTCAGTTGCTGTCGCCTCCTCCCTGACATCAGTGTGACAGGGGTATAAAAGATGCAGCCGATGCCATTTTCTTCAGTCTTTCTTGCCGCGCGGTGCCCGAAGCAAAAGCAGTTCGTAAGTGCCGGTCGGCCGACTCCTGAGATTTTTGTGTTCGAATTTCAGATCCGAAGTCTTCATTAAAAGCTAAATACCCTGTTGGGGAAACTTTTTTCTTGCTCCAGACCGATGTCAGAAAAAGTTAATAATTGTATTTCTTGTGGGAAGCAAATACCTCATAAGGACTTCCATTCTTACTGTATTCCTTGCCTAGGCCCTGATCACGACGTTGCTAATTGTCGGTTTTGTGCTAGATTTAACCAACGCACTATTAAGCATCGGTACGATTTTGCATTTCACTATTTTGGCAGAAGATTTAATTACAAGAAGTCATCGGATAGCCATCTGACTACCGCAATTCAAAAGAAACGCAAAGAAAAAGAAAAGGACAGGCATCTGAGGCCCAAAACTGACGACGAGGCTTCTTCTAAGCCAGTTGCCAGTTCACCGGTTCTCAGTGAGGAGCTTTTGCAGCCCCTGATGCCTGCTACTTTAGAGCCGTAGGCTGCCTCTGACTCCCACGTGGAGCAGACTAGGCAGCTGGAAACTCAAGGTATTGGAACCTCGGAAACTATTCCCTCAGATGGGTCTGGAGACGCTGAGCAGGCATCGGCTCCTGAGGGTGTGTTCAGGCCTACACAGTTATATGTTAAAACAACTTCAGCTTCAAAGGCAAAGACTAAGACTTCTCTAAAGACAAAGAAACAAGTACAACAACCCCTTGGACAGGCCTCCATGCCTAAAAAACAGATGCTCAAAATGGCCGAAGACCTAATTACTTTGATCAGGGGTTCCCATCCCCCTCCTGATAAGAGGCCTAGGCAAGAGACAGAATATGACTCTTCAGATTAGGTTTCCATTTCTTCTGATTCCTCTTCTGATCAGGAATACTCTCTTCCTCCCTATGAGGATTCTGATGCTGAAGAATCTATCCCTTCAGCCTCTCCTCCTGAGGATTATTCTTTTGGGGAAACTCTGCATACCATGAGGGAGCATTTCCACTGGGAGAGCCAAGATTATTCAGAATCTAAGAAAAGGCTCAGAGACTTCCTTTTACTACCTCAGCACAGGCCCCTTGCTATTCCACCTGTGCTAGACATTGTAGATGATGTATTTTCAGAGTCCAGTTTGACTCCTGACTCTTTACCTCCAGCTCCTGTTAAGCCAGACAGATACTACAGGGTTTCTGAATCACATAAATTTCTTTTTAAGAACCCTGCTGCTGACCCAGAAACTATCTCTCAAGGTCCCAAAGGGGTCAAGGCTTCCACTGCAAAAAACCCTACCCCCTCTGACAGGGATTCTAGGGCACTGGACAGATGGGGAAAAAAGATTTAAACTTCTGCTACCTTGGCTATAAGGGCTTTAAATTGTCAGTTTCATATGCTTAAATATCAGCAATATATTATGTCACTGCTGAAACAGAAAATGTTGATAAATTCTGAATGTGCAGAAAACAAAGAAATGCAGGATTTACTGCATGCAGCTGAACAAGTGGGAAAGCATACTTTGCAATGTGGTTTTGATTCTCTGGAGGCCTCCTGCAGGGCCGCTGTTACGGGTTCTGTCATTCGGAGGCATGCTTGGTTAACGGAACAGAATCTGCCTGATCATGTTAAAGCAAAATTATTAGATGCTTCATTACAACATGATACCTTGTTTGGTGTTAAAGCAGAAGAGGTGTTGAAGAAAATGGAGGACAAAGCTAAATCTATGCAAACAGTCAAGGATTTCTTACAGGTACAGCCTCCAAGATTTAGCAGGCACTGGCCTACAAAGAATTGGTCCTTTCCAGTGTCAGACAGGCCACAAAGAGGCAGATACAGATGCTCTAGAAGCAGATCCCAGCCCCAAGGCTCATACAGGTCTAAACAATGGGGTGCTTCTACCTCCAAAAGTGGAGAAGACAAATCACAGCCATACAGGAAACAGTCCCAATGACTTCCCCCTGCCTGCGCCAAGCACTTACCTTCCAGCAGCACCTTTAGGGGGAAAACTAGCACTTTTTTCCTCAAAACTGGCACATACTAACCCAGGACAAATGGGTCTTGGATATAGTGTCTCAAGGCTAGAGGTTTCACTTTCACACCCTGCCAAGGGCAAACGGTTTGCCAGACCTGCCAAAAAATCAATGGACAGAGGCACAAAAGCAAGTGTCATCCCTCATGGACATGAGGGCCATTCAGCAAGTACCACAGCAAGAGCAGGGATAAGGATTTTACTCAAGACTGTTCTTGGTGCCCAGAAAGGGCAAAGCCTGGAGACCAATACTGGACCTATCTATTCTAAACACATACCTGAATATTCCAAAATTCAAAATGTTGACTCTGCAGCAGCTTCTGCCCATGCTGGGCAAGAAGGCTTGGCTTGTGACTTTAGACCTAAAAGAGGCATACCTGCATGTCCCAATCAGACAATCATGCAGAAGGTACCTCAGATTCATAGCTGGTTCAATGCACTACCAATTCTCTCCACTGCCTTTTGGCTTCTCTACTGTGCCCAGGGTCTTCACAAAATGCCTGGCTCCAGTAATTGCATTTTGCAGACAAAGAGGAATACAAATATATCCTTACTTGGACGACTGCCTTATTCAAGCAGAGAACAAGGACATTCTACTACAGCATCTGGCGTTTGTAAAAAGATTACTAACATGCCTAGGGTACACAGTAAACAAAAAGAAATCAAAACTAGTACCCTCTCAAGAGATAATATTCCTGGGTGCAAGCTTAAATACAACTGCCCAGATGGCTTATCTCATGCCAGACAAACAAAGGCAACTGACTACTTATTTCAAAATGTTGGCAACAAAGACCCAGTTATCTGCAAGAAAAAATCTGCAGGCTTTGGGCTTCATGGCATCCTGCATTCTGTTAATTCCATATGCAAGACTGCATATGAAGAAACTTCAATGGTATCGAAAAAGTGTTTGGACTCAACATTGCCACAGCCTGGAAACAATAATTACCCTCATTCCATGCTTGCAACAGGAGTTTCAATGGTGGGCAAAGGCCTGTCACCACAACAAGGGCCAGCCATTTGCTTTACCCACAGCCAGGCAAATATTAACAACAGATGCATCAGATTATGCCTGGGGGGGCTCACATAGCAGGAAGATGTATTCAGGGCTAATGGTCCGCAAGCCAAATGCATGTACATATCAACCAAAAAGAGATGCTAGCTGTTCAGAATGCCCTAACAGCCTTCAAGGATCTACTTCATCCGGGACAACTACTGATAAAGACGGACAATACTACAGTCATGTGGTACATAAACAAGCAGGGAGGCATTCATTCCTACCCCCTATGCAGACTAGCCATGAATTTGTGGGACACAACATTGACTTACATCTGCAAGCACAATTCCTGCCAGGAAAGATAAATACTCTGGCAGACGAACTAAGCAGAAACCTCATGGATCCCCACGAGTGGAAATTGGATCCGCAAGTCTTCAGCATGATAACAAGGGATTGGGGATGCCCAGGCATAGATCTATTTGCCTCCCCTCACAACTGCCAACTGAAGGGATTCTGCACAAGGACTTATCACAAGCAAGCATGGAAAGTGGATGCTCTATCTTTCAGCTGGAAAAACTTAGCAGTCTATGCCTTTCCTCCAGTGCCTCTCCTCCCCAAGGTACTCCTAAAAGTCAGACAAGAGAAGCCAAAAATGATACTGATTGCCCCAGACTGGCCCCGCCAGCACTGGTACCCAATCCTAAGGAACTTGACTCAATACCCAGCCTGGACATTACCTCAACTTCCTCATTTACTGTCCCAACACAACAATCAGATCCTGCACAGCCAACTCAAGACCTTAAATCTGGCAGTATGGCAGATAATGTAGTCATTCAAAACACACCTCTCTCTAAAGCTGTGATGGATGTTATTTTGGACGCCAGGAGGCCTAGTACCAGAAAATCTTATGCTGAAAAATGAAAGAGATTCTGTGCTTGGAACCAGGCACAAGGTATTGACACGACTGTACCAAATATTCCTCAGATTTTGCAATATTTAACTGAGATGCTGGACAAAGTCCTATCCTTTTCATCAATTAAGATTCATGCCTCTGCCATTTCAGCTCATTACAATACAGAGCCACCTATTTTTTCTCATCCTTTATTAAGGTAGTACCTCAGAGGAGCAAAAAACTTAAGGCCTCCAAGGAGATCACCAATTCCTGCATGGGACCTCAATTATGTCTTGGAAAAACTCACCCTGCCTCCTTTTGAGTCAGCCTCTTCAGCTGATATAAAATTTTTATCATGGAAAACAGCTCTGTTCCTAGTAATAACCTCTGCAAGACGAGTTTCAGAGCTACAGGCACTCATGGCTGTGGAACCTTTTATCATTTTCCATCCAGATAGGGTTTCTATGAGGACAAACCCGACATTTATGCCTAAGGTAGTATCCAGTGTGGACCTTAACCAAACTATTCATTCGCCTACTTTTTACCCAAATCCACAGAATAAGGGTGAGAGACTTCTGCATTCTTTGGACATACACAGACAGCTGTGCTTCTACTTGGACAGAACCAAAGCTTTCAGAAAGACTGAGCAATTACTAGTGGCATATGCTGCAGGATCTCAAGGAAAGGCTATCTCAAAGCAGACTATTTCAAAGTGGATAGGCCACTGCATTCATTTCTGCTATTCACAACATGGCAAATCAGTGCCTAAGGGCATTAGGCCACATTCAACCAGAGCAGCAGCCACTTCAGCAGCCTTCCTCAGAGGAGTACCAACCAAAGATATTTTAGAGGCTGCAACCTGGAGTTCAGTGCACACTTTTACAAAGCACTATCACTTACCACTCTACTCTAAATCCAGGGCAGGCTTTGCCACTGCAGTTCTGCAGGGCCTCATAGCCACTCCTAATCCTATTTAGCTCCAGCCTCCCAACCTTAGCTTTGGGATTCAACCCAATTGTAATGACTGCAACAGTGAAACACGATGAACATAGTACAGTTGTGTACTTACCATAAATGTAGATATTCAAGTGTATTCACTGATGCAGTCCAGGTTACCCTCCCACCATCCCCCTTTTCTCTGCTGGAACTTATCTGTACTTCTCTATTCTATACAACCTATGTGGTGTATTTGATTGTAGATGAAGGAAAAGTTTACCTTGGTACATGCATGCTATATTGACATATTTTTAGCCTTCTCTTTTGGTGGCACCTGACATCTGGGGAAAGAAAAACTGAAGAAAATGACATCAGCTACATCTTTTATACCCCTGGCGCACTGACATCAGGGAGGAGGCGACAGCAATGGACGCCAGACCTAGACTTTGGAATTCAGGCTGACTGCAGGTAGCCTGCCAGCAGGATAACCCATTTGTAATGACTGCAACAGTGAATACACTCGAACATCTACATTTATGGTAAGTACACAACTGTACTTTCTTTGCCTTGGATAGGGCCTTTAGAACTTGATCTATGGAGATGTGATGTGCAAGACAAGTATAGGGGATGTCAAAAGGGCCTTGAGGGGGGGATGGGGTGAAGTTTGCACTGAACCTATCTGCTAGCAGCTTGGTTAAGTCAACAGGATTGGTGTAAGTGATACTGTTAAGTATTAACTTGGAACAAACCTGGGCTTTGACATGGAGGTTCCTGACATGACTGAAGAAGGCTTTGTGGTTTCCCTTTATTTCAGAGGCTAGTCTCAATTCGTAATTGGCTTTGGAGGCTTTTACTAGTGATCCAATTTGCTTGTTGAAGCTAAGGAGGGAGTTTTTCCAATTTGGAAGATGTTCCTTTTTACCCCTGGACAACAGTTTATTCCTTTTGTTGTAAACCCTGTTGATAGAGGATGTCCACCAAAAAGGGTTGTTTCCTTGAGGAGTAGATTTTAGTTCTATTGGGTATGGCTGAGTCCATGCAGTTGTACAGGTGCTTGTATACTGCATTTGCGTACTGTTCAGCATAGTTGTCTGCATCCTGTGAGGGGAGCGGTGGTGTGAAGCTACAGATACCCTCCCTTAGGAGGTTGTAGTCAGCTTTTGAGAAGTTTTTAGCTTGATTATGGTTGGGGTATAGTTGGGTGGGATAGAAACTTCAGATAAGACAGTCTGATGATCTGATCTCACTAGGAAGGAACATACTATAGGAGTGGTGCAGCAGTCACCAGTGTTGTTGGGAACCAAGTCCAGAAAGTTATCTCCCCTTGTGGGGAATGAGATGAGCCGCTCTAGTGTGTTAGAACTGATGAAGTCAAGGAATCATTGAGTGAGTGCATTAGTACAGGAATTGTTCACCCAGTCTATGTTGGGGTAGTTGAAGTCATCAAGGATCAGGGTGTTGGGGGGGTACCTTGATGGAGTCAAGTAAATCCAGGTAAGAGGAATGGGTGTCCTGAGTCATGGGGGGGGGTCTATAGCTGGCTGTAACTTGGATGAGTGTCTTGCCAACTGTCAGTTGCATCTGGAGTAGTTCCAGTGCATCATGCTGGCAAACCAGTATAGAGGTGTGCTGTCACTCAAATAGCAGGAGCTCTGCCACACATCACTCAGCTGAGAACTGTCACTATGCGAAAGCTATACCTGTGAGCAGCAGCCTTAGCCCATGGGCTTCAAATTGTCCTAGTTTAAGAACAGTAGGAGCTCTGTCACACATCACTCTATCCACTACTGATAACGTTGATAACCAATACCTGCTATTTTGTGTACCCACAAAAGCGAAGCTTGAATAGATTTAAATATGCTAAGTGCATTAAGAATTAAACATGGCAGAATATCAGATAAGTAGGAGTATCAGTAGAAGGACATCAATCGATCACTACAAAGAAAATAGAACATTTCTCTTCAGACACCTAGCCAGTTGAGATGACAGTGGTTCTGAGGGGCTGATGCTTGCATGATATATTCCAGTTATTGACACTAAATATCTTTATTAATCATACTATAGGGTAATACCTTTAGGGCAAGTCTTGTGCCTCAGCTGGTTGTTAAAATATAAAATCTGGACATGCGTGTACACAAACACTTAAATATAATGAAGGTGTCCAACATCTAATCTATATACTTCCTTACCATTAGGCTGCACTCTTACCACGAGTAATTACTATATATATATATATATATATATATATATATATATATATATATATATATATATATATAAATATATATGCACACACACACACACACACACACATATATATATATATATATATATGGTGTATATACACACACACACACACACACACAGAAATTGTTCTCCTCTAAGTTGTTGCTGGATTATGTGTTTTCTAATGAATATGCAGTCTTCCTTAACTTGATGCAGGTTCGCACAGAGAGAGATAGAGAGACAAAACAACTTTTTGTTTTCTATGAGTTTGTGTCCCTTTCTACACATGCCCCTGGATTTACTAATCTTCCATGCAGGACTAGCTTAGTCCTGCATGGAAGCGTCCATTTAGGAACAGGACGGCAGCACCCCATGCATATTAATGGGCATGCTGCCTGAGCTCCTAATCTTACGCAGAGCATGTAAGAGTGCAGGGGGCGTGTCTGAGAGCAGAGCTCGGAGAATATACACCCCCCCGCAATGCAAAACAGTAGAAAGGCCTAAGACATGAGTGAGACCGCTCATAGGTATCCGCATATCCCCACCAACATTCCCCCTCGTGTACAACAGCAACTAAATACAAATAAAATGAACAAACCCTTTTTTTTTAATTAAAAATCAAATTAAAGCTAACTGTAGGTGTGCGGATGTGCCCATCGCTTAGCTATGTTTAATGCAGCTTAAATGGCTGAGGAGGATAACAAGGAAGATATAGGCAAATGAAGCAGTATAGCAATAGTGTTGTGGGTGGTGCATTTGCCTTACGAGCAGGCATTAACGGTTTGAGTCCCACTACAGCACATTCCATTTTCCATGTGAAATCAGTTTATGAACATTTTTATGCTGAATAACCTACTAAATAACATTTAAATTTGAACCTGAGTACTGCATTAAATGCACATATGAGGTGTCAATATCATAATGTTGCAAAGTCCCCAGATAAGCACATGTGCCCCATACAGTATATGTACACAGGAATCATGGATACAAATGGAAGGTAAAGTGTGTAATGAATGACACCATACAGTTTCCAATTCCCCCACCTTCCCAAGAACCATTACATATAACCGTCTAAATCAGTGCAATTGTAAGTGGGAGTAAGCACCAGTAAGCAAGTGTAAGCACAAATAAGCAGTAGTAAGCATATGTAAGCACTAGTAAGCGGATTTAAGGCCGTTTGCATGGGGGTAAGCAATGCGTACACAGGTTAAGCAACACTGAAGCTAACTCTCTGTAAGCATATTTAACTGGAGGTTAGCAGTACTTACCCTCATGCAAACCCGCTTACAACTGCTCAAAAGTGCATTAATCACCCTATATCCAATAGCCCTTGTTCTGCCCAGCGACAAAATAAGCAGCCTTGCAGGTCTTGAAACCAGGGCCCTGTACACTATAGTCACAGTAGTAAACCACCAAGCCATCACAACAGTACAAAAGAATGAGGTATCACCAAACAATTTCTCACTACAGTAAAATCAAACTGAACCTGTGAAAGGAATCAGTATACAGTCATATGTTCCATAACCAACTACATAACATAAATATGTGAACTGGAGTACAGTAGTAAGCCCAGAAGTGAGGTGTAATTGTAATAGAGTGTTGAAGTCCCCAATAAAACACAAGGACCCCATACAGTGTATGCACACATGAATCATGGATACCAGGCATACATATAAGATGTAATGAATAAGAACTCAATGCCAAAAAGAAAATATAATGAAAAGTCTAATGTAAGCAATACTAAGCATTGCACAGGCCAGCTTAGGAGGTGTAAGCAATGTGTAGACCAGCTAACTCAGTGTGCCCAGAGGTATACCCGTTTAAACAATGCTAACCCTAGGTAAGCAGGTTTGCCCATAGCTTAGCCTTTTCAAAACCAGCCAATCATGGAAAAGTGCAGGAAATCAGCCCTACTTAAACCCAAGAGGTGGGAATACATCTCATAACTGGTTGTAACTTCCCCTTGCAGGCACCATGTCAGAAAGGGAAGAAGGTGTGCGCTTTCAGTCACAGTGCTGGTATATCCAGGAGTCCAGAGTCATGGCAGGACTCCTTGTCAAAGACCATGATCAGAGACTGCTGCAGGGCCAGTACCAGGGCTCCCAATATAAGGTGGAGGCATGGGACTGTCTCGCCCGTGACCTTATCAGTGCCACTAGCATACCCCGAACTGGTGAGCGGCATCACTATGCCAAACTGAAGTGGCGTAAGGGGGACCTCATGGACCAGTGGATCCAAGAGGCTAGAGCTGCAGGGGATGTCCCAGCTGTGTGTAAGTATCACCCCACTATGTGTATAATAATTGCCAGCTCATGTATATCATGGATAGGTATGGCTAAATATTCCTCTTATGTCACCCACAGCTGCAATGGAGTGGGCCGCGAACCAGGAGGCCCACGTCACTTGCCTGGTGAGGTTGCGACGAGAGGCAGGTCAGTAATACTCATGCATTTACTGTTAATAGGAAATAAAACTAAAAGTGTAAGTAAATTAATTGCCTGTATAAAACTTGTATTGTTCAAGACAAGTACTGTATACACCGGAGAATATGGCAGGAAGAGTCTCATATAGTTCGTATGTAAATAAAGCGTAATAGTCTGACAATAAAGTTCTAACTGCTGGACTGCATGTGTATACTCTGGTATCATATGGTAATGTAGAATTGCAATCACGTAATAGTACGGTTGTATTAAGCACTGTTACCCACACTGTGCACCATAAATAGAATGTGTAGGAATGCCTGTATATGACTGGTGCAATCCCCTGAGGCCATTTAGTACAACTGAGAGACACATAGACAGAAAACGGGGAAAAGGCAGACAACAAAACCTGAATAACACATTCAACTGAGATGTGGACTGTTATATTTTTAGCACACACAGCCATGGTTTGAATCCTGGCAGTGGGGGTAGTCTGCATACAGAATCATACCCCACAAGTGTACTGATATGACTAAATATGACCATAACTGGTGCCTGTCAACCTGTCCCCCTGTGAAATCAGAAAATAGGCAGCAAACAGGAAATACAACTGATTGACACACATCTATAAGAACAAAGCTGGCACGCTAGCAACTCCCCAAAACCTTATTAAACCCCCATGTTGTCAAGCTGTGGCCAGAGTGTGTAGAGTAACAGAATGAGATGAATGTGCATAATAGTAATGTGTAATCTTGTACTGTGTGTGGCAACATTCAGGTAGTGCTAACAAACATTTCTCACACAGGTCTGTCAGATAGCAACACTGTGACCAGAAATACAAGAATGTTACCCTGTACTGGTACTGTTTACATTGATATTGTATGGCATTGTGACTGATGCAGTTGCTCTGAATAACAAGGTATTAGTCATCACTGTTGCCCACACTGTCCTACAAAATATAACTGTCTAGGAAATCTGTATAAGAGTGTTGTAATATGAGGTAAGAATGCCAAAGCACAGGAGAATTATAAGACAGAAAGCAGATAGGAGATATACAGCAATATCTATATAGCACACACAACTCTGATGGACAGTCTTTAAGTTGTAGCAGACACAGCCATGATCTGAATCCTGGGAGTGGAAGTAGGCTGCATACAGAATCATTCCCCACAACTGTACAGATAAGACCAGGATGTCCAGTATATGGACCCATATCTGCTGCCTGTCCCCCTGTCTCCCTGGGAAGTCTGTGGGATGATTCCAGATGTTTAGCCAGCAAACAGGGAATACAAGTGATTGTCAAACATCTCTGAGAACAAACCTGTCACTGTAGCAGCTCCTGAAACTGTAAGGCGAGTAATAAGCTAAGTATGTCCAATCTACACCCCCATGTTGTCAAGCTGTGACCAGAGTGTGTATAGTAACAGACTGAGATGTATGTGCATAATACTAATGTTTAATCTGGAACTCTGTGTGGCATCAATCAGGTAGTGCTAACAATCATTACTCCCACAGGTACGTCGGATACTCTGTACTGGTACTGTTTACTCTAGTATTGTAGGGAATAGTGAGTGTTGTAGTTTCTCTGAATAATAAAGTATCACTGATCACCATCACCCACACTGTGCTACATAATATAACTGTGTAGGAAAGCATGTATATGTGTGTGTCAAGTCAATAAAGGTTGAAGAGGGCAATAGTCTAGATATGTCCCAGTACACCTGCATGTGGTCAAGACATGGCCAGAGTTTGTGCAGAAAGAGTTGGATAGCTATGTGCACAACATCAACCTGGAAACTGGGAGTATGTGTAGAAACAGTTAGTGTTAACAAACATTTCCTCCACAGGTATACCAGGTAAGAGGTGTATACTGCAGGTAAAACCAGTTCATGTATAACAATGACAACAGCCATATCACTGTCCAAACTAAGGCTAAAGGGTAGTGTAGTACTACTTGTAAGATACAGATAACAGCACTGACTAGGAAAGTAATGTGGACTATAGGAATATACTAGTTGTTAATTGACATCCCCCCACCATATTTCCAACAATAAACTACATACCCACGCCAACCGGTATGTAATGTCTCCAATGTTCTGATTATGCCATATTGTTTAATAAATATTTATATTTGTTTCTATGCATGTGATATATTGAATTATTCCAACATTGGTGGCATGGTGCCATCAATGTACCTGCATGCTGTTGTTATTACCACTGTGGTCCCATATATGCATGTGTTCCTTTTGCTGTGCAACTGTTCCATATCTGGTGTGTGGGTTAATGGGAATATCTATGCATGCTGTTTTACCTAACCCTGGAATGTGTTGACTATGACTAACCCACATATGATGATAAAATCTAAACACTATAGCATGTTTGGGAAGGCCAGTCCTAGCAGACCCACCAGTCCCACCTCAGCTGGCCATGGCACCAGGTACCAGCATGTCTGGGGCCCAACCCGGGACCTCCTCGTCCATTGGCCCTGCACCACCTTTGGGTGGAACCGCCTCAGGGGATGGGGCTCACATCCCCCGAGAGTGGGCACGGACAAGTACCTGTCACCCACCACCAGGTCTGAGTTGAGGTGCAAAGAGAGCTCAATCAGCAGCTTGGTGATTTTCTACTCCAGCTCGAGGGCCGCGTGTCACGACTAGACCGTCAGTCTGGCTCTGCGACTCAGCCCCCAGCACAACCACCATCGGGGCTGTGAAGGTGCAGTGGTGACTGTCCATGGGTCGGGACCTCAGTCCCACTGTTTCTACTAGGGGGCTCATGGGCTTCTGATTTCCCAACACTCCTCCCCATCAAGGTATTTACCCCCCACATGTGTCATATACCGCCCCTGTATGTGTCTTGTTTGTCTTGTCTGTTAACCTACCCAACCTACTTCCCCAAATATACCTACTACACCTCCCCAACATCCCACTCTCACCTTAAAAAAAGGGCAATCTGTTCCCCCCAAAAAAATCATGCCCCATACATAGCTGTCAATTTCGCACATGTGTCCACTAGACACATGTAATCAGGTCTAATTGGCATCACAACATATTATTGTTGTCCTCAACCCTCTCTCAGGGGTTTGAGTGTCCAAATCTAACTCCAAATTCAGTGTATATGCACTGCTTGCTATTGCTGTAGAAGAAATGGGCAGCTATGGACTTTTCCTATACCCTTCCTGCACCCTAGCTATTTTTCCTACTGTCTTTCTCTCTTTGTGCCCCTTTTTCACCACTTTCCTATCAACCCTTTTTTCTTTTCTTTTAAAGAAATTAGCATGGGGGTAAGTGGGAGTAAACACTTTTAAGTAGCAATAAGTGGGTTTAATAATCAAAAAAGCACTGTGTAGAGAAAAGTGATACACCAGATAGCTCAGGATTATTATCAAATAACAGTTTAATATAAAATGTCACGAGTAACACAAACACGTTTTTCGTCAGTAATTCAGACTTCATCAGACAATTATTATTCTGTTCATATATATTCATATATATTTATAACTTTTTCCTATGTTTAAGAAATTATATGAAATTATTCAACTATTTAGTTTAGTGGATGTTAGACAGGTTTTAATATGTAATAATAAAGATTTATCCATTGTTTTTCCTTTTGGGACATGAAAGTTTTATGGTTAAATAAGCTGTATTTAATTAATATTTATGAGCAACTTTCCAGATTGGTTGGTTTGAATTAATTGTTTTATTGCAGTTGATATAAATTATGTGCTAGAAATGTGGTCAGTTGTCTGATGAAGTCTGAATTACTGACGAAAAACGTGTTTGTGTTACTCGTGACATTTTATATTAAACTGTTATTTGATAATAATCCTGAGCTGTCCGGTGTATCGCTTTTCTCTACACAGTGCTTTTTTGATTATTAGTTGTGGTTGCACTGTTGGTTCCGTTTGTTGTTTAATAAGTGGGTTTAAGCCTGTTTGCGTGGGGGTAAGCAATGCATACACAGGATAAACAATTTAGAAGCTAACTGAGTATAAGAAACTGTAACCAGAAGTTAGCAGTGCTTACCTCCACACAAACCCACGCAACCCCGCTTACAACTTCTCAAAAGTGCCTTAATCACTCTGTATCCAATGGCCATTGTTCTGCCTAGCAACAAGATAAACTGCTTCTGCAAGGCTCAAACCCAGGACCCTACACACCATAGCCAAAGTGATTTATCACTAAGCCATGTCAGATATACATAAGGCTGATGTTTTCACAAACATATCATCCAGCCCAGTCATTCAACAGTACAGAGAATGTATTCCGACATGTAGATGTATTGTGTGTGTGTGTATATATATTAATATCTAAATAGATAAAACATATGTATACATATAGATATATGTATAATATAGAAATATATACACATATATATATATATATATATATATATATAAACATATATATACATACAAATGCATACATCTATAGATATATATGTCTGCATCTATATTTATATACATAACACAAACATATATGTCCACATGCACCATTACTTTGGTTGAGAGACCCCAAACAACATATGTCTTCTAGGATTAGGTATCGCCCTCCCCCCACAGCCAAACACATCTGCCCTGCAATACACTACCAACTGTTGCAGTCCCGATACCCAGGACCTGACACGACATGGGCACAAGATGTTAACAGTACTTCATCCCACCTGTATGATGTCAGGCTGGTATCATTAACATATCATGTAGTACAGTCTGGCTCTGATAGGGAATGTGTAATGTGGAAGCAATCAACATCCCTAGAGTACATATACACAGACACATATATGCAGATACAGATATACCCCCCCACACATATATATATATATATATATATCTATGTAACTACACATACACACACATATATATATATATATATATATATATATATATATATATATATATATATATATATATATATATATATGTAACTACACATACACACGCAAAGATATGTATAGTAAGATACATATGTATAAGGAGCACACAATATGGAACAGCCACTGTTCATACAGTTATCACCTTACCAGCTGGAGACTGTATGAGCCACCCATACAAATGACAATCATTGCCTGCAACATATATACCCGCAGAGAGGTCAAAGGATATAACACCACACACAGGTTTGCATAAATAGGAACGCTTTATCTGTGCACTATTACAGTTGTATATAGGTTCATAGGTAGATACTAGGCTATCTGCCCAAAGGCATTTATAAGTCTAGCCAGAATGTGTTGGCTTTTGCCACCCCCTTAGATTAGTTCCCTGTGCCTCTGTCCAGCAGAGCCACTGTAGTGATCCCCGGGGTAAACTTTCTGTTTCCATCCACTCGTCAAGGTTTCTTTTGAAGAGTGTAAGTGAGGAGCTCTGCCTAATGTAGATTGGATTCTTGTTTTAAAGCATGGTAAGTCTCTGGGACAGTAATCTATCCCTCCAGCATGTCCTATTTATTGTTGTGCCATGTCATATAGCTGTTTAGACATGAACATCCATATAAACTGAGTAATGCAACTGGGAAACAGTTCTACTAATACAGTAGTCTGGAAAGGTTTACAAATGTTGCTCTCCAGGCCAAGGCCATCAAGTAGTACAATAATAAAGACAGACTGGGCCACAGAATACCAAACAATCAACAGTAAGTAATGCAGATATATAGTTCAACAGCCTCTATCTACACTCTGTAGACAATCCCTAGGGGGGTAAAGACCTCAGTTGACACAATGAAATGTAACAGTTACATAACAAGGCATGACTGACACCATCACAAGCACACTGACAAACAGAACAGTCTGAATGGCAGGTGGCAGTAGGCCTGCATTTACCCAAGGTGTATTGTATGGTAATGTACATTCAGATACCTTAAGGCAGCTCACCCCTGATACCCCCACATGTTGTAACTGCCTGGGTTAGTTATGGTGCATCCCCCAAGACACAATAATACAGGGCCATATACCACTGTTACATACACTGGGCTCTGGAGTGCATAAGGGCACACATGTATTGTGTAGGAGAAGCCCACACATATATGGCCCCAACCCCACCATATGTGTGGGGGACACAACAGCAGTGGACTGATAGCACAAATGGCAGCATGACATACTCACAGCCTAGTACAGAACAACCCCTGACAGCATGTCATATGTGCAAAGCCTGGTATGTAGGTGGAGGACAGAGGCTGGAACACAGGCCCATATGTGGAAAACTGTTGTCATACACTAAGCAAGTCACTGGTGTTACAGGATAGTCTGCAACATACCCTTAGTCAGGAATTTGAATTTAGACACAGAAATGGATGCAGCCATGTACTGATAGCACTCAACACACACACACACACGCGTGCGCGCGCACGCGCACACACACACACACACACACACACACACACACACACACACACACACTGCCAGTGAAATATCTGACACAAGACCTGTGTGGTGGACAGAAAAAACATAATAGGCCTACCTCTGGCCATCAAGAGGATAGGCCCACAGTTGAGAGCTATGCAGACAGACTGCATTCCAAGGTAAAGTAGTATGTACACACAGACCCTGTAACACCAGTACTATATAATGCGTACAACAACTCTACTTATACTCTGTCTGTAGTTCTGGAGCCCCCTACAAATATGGAGCTTGCCTGAGTGTGCAGGTTCTGCTGTAAGAGGCATTGCTACCTGCTCTCTGTAACACTGATGCCCACACACAGGAAGGATGTCCATCAAAAACAAAATAGTAAATCCACGACAGTCAAAACAGGAACACAAGGTAGATCCAACAAGATTTATTTAAGCGCTTTTCGGCTCTCAATACGACAGCCTTCCTCAGAATAAAAACCTTTATACAACTCTTTCCTTTTATACAAAAAAGGCGCAAAAATAAAGCAATCATTCAATTAATTAGTAAATTAAAATAAATATTGGTCAAAGAATACTCTAACAACATCTTCTTAAAGGTATATGAATGAATAAGTGTACCTAAAAATGTATTTCTACTGAGAATTGATGCACCATAACCTGGGGTTGATTTCTACGATAGAATATATAAACAAATTCAGCCCATTTAATTAAAGACTTGATAAAAACCGTACATAGGATATGTATATGTGTATGTACAAACACCTAACTATTTTTTAATTTACAAAGAATAATAAATAATAAATTGTAAATAAAAATACTGAAAAATAATAACTAAATAAATAAATGTTTGTGTAGTTAATACCTTAACAGATCAAGGCTGTTCACAAATACAAATGTATACACATAAAAAACAAGATAAAACAAATAATAACACATAAACATTCATGAATTCATAAGTAAGTATGCATAAATATGCATAAAATACACAAAGGTCCAAAAAAAAAGGATGTCCATCACACAGGAAAGGTAAAGGGACCACGCCCACATGATGTAGGGATTTATAGTAGGTGGTTGCCATGTCAGTGGTAATTGGAAGTACTACACAGCAAGCTGCATGCAGTTAGCAAGTGGAGGACACTGATTGGTGCAGAGGCCATCACCTGATCATGTGCATCACCTATAAAACCATGCTGCAGTCTATTCAAAGCAGCTCAGTCCATTTACTGGAGAGAGAGAGAGACAGAAAGAAATAAAAAAGAAAAAAAAACAAGTCTAAGAAAAGGCAAAGCAAACGCCAAAGGAAAATAACTATAAGAGCATTCGGCAAACTATCCAGAACAGACATAATTCCCACAACAGGTATGGGAAGTATATATGCATGTAATTGAATGTAGTACCTGGTTCATAATAATGGGATAGATGATGCGGAATGATTTATATGTGCCATCAGGTGTTGTTGTAATGATGTTCAACTGAACAACTGCTATGGACAATAGTGTCTCTCCCTGTGGGTAGTGGGCCATAGCCATCAACTGTGCAGATCAGCACTGACTGACAAGATGTAAACCATCATAGTGTGTGTTGTGTAATGGGAAGTATGTATATTACGTGGCCAATAGCTGGTGATGGAAGTAATGCCATTATGATGGACACATGGGACCCACAGCCCACCCCTTGCAGGATACTCAGGGTAATCTGTAATGTAGTATGCAGGAATGCTATATATGTGTAATAGGGTTACCTGCAATCAGGTCCTATATATGCCCTCGTAATGTCAGGCTGTGTCCATATGTGACACCTGTCTGCATTGTAGCAAGGCAGAACAGTGCAGCTGTGCAGGAAGGTGTTGTGAGATTGTGGACCTGATGTCTGAATGTACCCCACATATAGGTATGCATATGTGTACATATGTACAAATATATAACATAGAAATATATATATATATATATATATATATATATATATATATATTTATATATCAGCATGTATGTCCACAAATATACAGATACCCATGTGTAGACATATGTATGAGCACATATATACATCACATATATCTACACATATATAGATATATACCTATATGCACATGTCTACATATATACAAACACAAGCAGAAACATATATGTATGTAAATACATGTCCCCTATATTACTACCAAAGTGATACATGTTATTTGCGAGGCAACAGCACACATAGCAATACATACAGATATCTACAGCTGGCAGTGTGTGGAACATGGACAGGTATGTCACATATTACTCCCTTGTTGGGACCACATTGCCATGAAGTAGGCAATAGGAATATGGGGAAGTATGGCAGGTATAGTTGTGGGGTGGTCAGGGTTGGTAGATATAGAGGACAGTCTACACGGGTGGTATGTAACACGTGTGGTGGGTAAACACCCTGGATGGTGTGTGTGGTCTGTGATGTGGACACCCCATGGGCCCCAATATGGGCACAATGGGAACAAGCCTCCCACTCACTGCTACTCACAGCAGCAGTCCACGTCCTGAAGGTGCCTGGTGTGGTGGCTGATCTGGACGAGCATGTCGGCCCTGTGAATGTGTACTGGGTGCCTCAGATGGATGTAGCACATCCCACATGTGTCTGTGGAGCCCGGTATGGAACAGACCCTGGACCTGATCTCAGAGGAAAGGAATATGTCTGTGTGTGCCCCCCGGGGGATCAACATCCCCTGGGTTGGTTCCACCTCATGGTATTGCTGGACCAGTACATGAGGAGGCCCCAGGTTGGGACACACATGTGATGTGGCCAGGTAACATGGGCAGATGGGTTTGGAGAGGTGGTTCTGCTGGCCAATAGTATATATACATGTTATTGTGCCACTGTTATAGAACATATGTTGGTAGTAATAGTCTACACATTCCCAAAACATGTCCAACAGCATGCATAGATATCCCCAATAACACAGACTGTCTGATGTGCGGCAATCACAAATCAGTCATACCACAGACATATATTGAACCATAGTGGCCCTGACAATGGCATGCAGGTGAATAGTCTGTAACAGGCCAGCAATGATAGTGTCCACATAGGGAACATGGCTACAATCACATTGCAGAAAGTGTGGTACAATATAATATCTGTCCCACTGGTAGGTAAGCTGTAGCCATACCTAAAGAGTTGTGTGTGCTTTTTGTTGAAGCTGATATGGGGGGGTGACAGAGATGTGTTTTACAAACTGTGGAATTCTAGCTGTATGAGTTGCACACTTGCCTACCTATTCGACAGCTAAGAATGAAGTGCTTATCACACACCTGATCCAGCACTACCCAGTGCTGTTTGGCAGGGCTGCCCATGAACAGTAGGAGTGGACCGCCCTGTGGAATGACCTAGTCCACAGGGTCAATGATGTCAGACTGCACAACTGCTGTTATGAGCAGGTCCAGCATCATTGTACTGACCTGCTTTGCAATGTCCGTCGGCATGCTCCTGCAGTCCGGGGGAATCACCTCGCTACAGGGGCAGGACCATGACATCCATCCCCCTGACAAGTGTGGAGGAGCTCCTGGCCAGCCTCATGGCACCTGCACATCTGGCCAGCCACCAATCACTGGACACCTTTGTGGAGGTGGGTGGCACCCCCACACCGGCCATGGAGCATGCAGGTAAGGACACGGGGCACATCAGTAGACCACTGTTGCATATACATCCACATCGGTATAGGTAGATCATGCATATCTGACATGTCATAGATATAGTGTGTTGCTGCATAGTAGTGATAAACAGATGTCCAGCTTTGGGAGTATTGTGGAAATGTACCATTGATGTATTGTAATACTGCAGCTACAGGTGTGGCCACTGACATTGCATCTCTCACCCTCTTATGTAGGTCCCTCCGGGATACCACCAAAGCAGCAGCCTGTAGCTGGTGAGTATAGTTTATGTAGCTACTTACCAACACACTGGGCATGTAATGGGAATGGTATATTACATGCAGACATCTAACACACCTACCCTGAATACATGCTGTACATGTGCACATAGTTGATGTATTATAATACTGCACCCGACCTGTAGCACTGCCACAGATGTGGCCACTGACATTGCATCTCTCACCGTCTTATGTAGGTCCCTCCGGGATACCACCAAGGCAGCAGCCTGTAGCTGGTGAGTATTGTTTGTATAGATGCTTGCCAACACACTGGGCATGTAATGGCTATGGTATATTCCATGCGCACATATAATACACCTACCCTGAATGCATGCTGTACATGTGCACGTATTGTTGCTGTGAAATGAACGGCGCCACAGGTGTGACCATGTTGGTGTATTGGAAGGGTATGTCAGATACCTGCATGATAACTTACATCCTGTCATTGCGGAATGTGTCCACAGGGAGTAACATAATGGTGGGGGACATGGCCTACAGTAGGGACATGTTTGGAACAACACCCATATACAGTGCAACACAAGTGGCTATACCTGTAGGACATTAGCAATTGCTGCAGAGATATACTATGGCATAAGGCATTACAGTAGTCCACACGGTCAGCTGGGACTAGGCTGTAAAATGTGGTGTTCATTGTATTGGACACTGCAAAGTGACACATGTGTAGGGCTTACTTGTCATGCATCTGCACAAAGGCTGAAGGAGAGAGGGTGTCAGCATGACACACCAGTGCACTGCAACAGGAATCCTTAGGATGCTAGGAATGGCTCTATCTGCACATATTCAGATTCAAGACCTGTGGCAGCCATAACCCTACCCCCACAGGAATAGTGACGGCAGTGTGTGAACACCATGGGATGTGCACATGAGTAGACCTTGTAATCATGCAGAATAGGGGGACATGTGTAGGGCAGACTGAACATACACTGGAAAATGCAGATGGCCCATGCTGGTATACCCCTGCCAGGAGTAATGACTGCTGTAGTACACACAACAAGAGGTGCGATACCCCGTCATGATAAGGGTGTGCACACATATGCCCACACGGTGTGTATGCATTGTGGTCAGCAGCCACACACCTAACACAATCCGTAGACACTGCATGTAAAAGTACAGGACATATGTCACATATCGGGCTCATGTACTGCTAAGATATGCGGTGGTGTGGTCCCATGGCCGATCAAGGATGGGTGCATCAAATCAATAAAGGTGTGCACACCCCCCCCCCCGTAGCCATGGTATGCTCTGATGGTTGTCAGTGTAAGAGTTTTGGAATGGTCATACATCGTCCGCTGATGTTGTGAGCTGTACATCAGACATGAGGCATTCACAAATGACATCTGTCCACATATCATACCAGGTATGTGTTGCTGGAAAACGTAGGGGCTGTGAGCATAAAGCTGACATAACTGACACAGTAGTACACATTCAGCAATGGGACGTCCACCTGTGAGATGTGGTGCACAGTACATAGCAGGGTGCAGAGCAGGTGCACAGCAATACCGTGTTCATGGGTGCATGGATTGAGTATAGCTGCACTCCATGCTGTCAGGTACCATATGTTATGCATAGGAGGACTGTGTGTACTTTCATTGTGCAACCTCACCTGTATGCACATGTGGGTCCTGGTGGGTAGTCAGTTTGTCTGTAGGGTCACTCTGGTGAAGTGGAGGGAGGTTGATGCTTGTAGGATGCTTGTGCGCATGTGTGTGTGGCTGGCCATATATGCACATGTGTGATTGTGGGGTGTTCATACAGCAGTACCTCCCTCTGGGATCATGCAGTACATTTACATGGACTGCCACATTACACACCAGGAATACCTGTCATGTGTGTAAACAGAGGACAGCTGATAGTATAATATTGTCCAAAGCATGGAACAGGCATCCAGAAGGAAGGTAGACACCAGGTATACCCTTAATATAGCATTCAGCAGAGAGGTCACCTACAACCCACATATGCAGCAGTACAGATGCACTGAGGGAGTACTAGTCAACACCAGGGAGTGTATCTAAATATTACAGTTGTCACCTGATAGGCTGAAGGAGCAGCATATCTGGCACGTGCTGAGCATTAAATAGACATGACACACCAGTGTGTGATATTATGGATAAAACATAGTATCTCACATACATAGGGTCCATGCTCATGATGCCCGGACGTACAGAGGTGTGCATACCGAATGACAGCAGTGAGGCCATATAAAACCACTACACACAGGTCAGACAGGTAAAGTAGCAACAGGCCTTGTGTTGTGACTGCCTGTGTTGGCATTTAGAAGATTGATATGTTAATGAGTGGTATCAATGTGTATATGTTAACAAGTGTGATGCAGGATGGGGTACCACATGGACACATACGTGCAACTGTCAGTAAAGCCATGGACAGGTAGGTATTGCAGAGGTGTGTGTGTGTGTGTGTGTGTGTGTGTGTGTGTGTGTGTGTGTGTGTGTGTGTGTGTGTGTGTGTGTGTGTGTGTGTGTGCGTGTGTGTGTGTGTGTGTGTGTGTGTGTGTGTGTGTGTGTGTGTGTACTGTTAGGCAATGTTGTACAGGTTTTAAAGTGCATTTATTGTTTTCCCCCACAGGTGGCGATGTGGGTCAGGGTCCCTCCTGTATGCAATATGATGTTTGTGTCCATACAGACACTGAAGATGATGATAGTACTGTTGAGGCACAGGTGGGTTTGTCAGGGGGCGACATTGTGCCAACATTTGACATCCCCCTTTTAGCCATCCCAACCCCCCACACACAGTTTCAGTGCCTATACACATCCCATTGCCAGTGGCCATACCAGATGGACAGCTGGAGTTTGGTGACAGTGCACAGGAAAGTTTGGTAACCATGCCTACTTTGTCTGGTCACAGCATGCATAGCCAGATGTCTGGCAGGGCACCACATATGCAGATGTCCTAGGGTCCTCATGGTAGGGCCGCTGGCCATCATGCCCTTGGCAGAGATGACATAGCTGGTACCAGCAGGCACATGATTCAGGCTGTCATGGCGGTGCAGGCATGTACAGAACATTACCACAGACAGGGCCTGAGGCTGCAGAGGGCTGCTCTCACATATGCAAATGACAACACCCGTGAACTGGCTGGTGTCATCAGTGGATTAACGGAGTTCATGGATAGAGGGACTGGTGAGATGATGGTCCTCATCGACCGTAGTCTGTCCGTGCTTGAATGTGTGGTGGGAGTGTGGCGATGGCCGTGTGGACGTAGGCCAGCAACGCCAACAACTGGTAGTCAGTGTGGACATGCTAGGACACCAAGGGGCTCCCATAGTGGCAGTGCCAGCCTTGGCACTGCAGGGGGGGGGTACTGTCTACACCACAGCACAGCAGGGCACAAGCACGTGTTCCTGGCCAGTCACAGGAGGGACCTGGTAACAGCGGACATTTGTCATCATCAGGTGAGAGTGGCACGTTGAGGCCTGTACCTGGATGTGCCCATGGAACCCCTGGCAGGCACAGTCCATTTGTCCATGGCTGGAGGCAGTGAACTGCACACCCTGCCAAGTATGATCTGCAGCTATCCAGAAACACCTGTGTAAGGCAGCCACATGGCAGAACTGTGTGCATGCATACCCACACACTATGCAAACACACCTAGGGCAACCCCCTACCTATACACACCACATCACCACGCCCAGCTCACCACAATACACCATCACCCACACACATGGTGTCAAATGTATGGCCCACCCTCAGCCTCTGGCAAACCAACATCACACCCTGTGCATATGATGATACCTGTGCCACATCCCTGTCATCCATACCATCAATGCAGGGACAGGCTGATATGGTTCTGGTGCCATGGTGACTGTACTACAGTGTACCACAGTACTGCAGTGTAACATGTTGTAGGTAGTAGAGTGTAATGCATATATGGCAGGTAGTGTAGCCATCTAGCAATGATGCCTTATAGCTGTTAGTAACACTGGTTGGTTGTGGTTTCTATAATGTTATCCATTTGTGTTGTAGGTGTACGTGTATCAACACAAGGATACCCTGTGCATATGATGATACCTGTGCCACATCCCTGTCAGCCATACCATCAATGCAGAGACAGGCTGATATGGTTCTGATGCACACAGTGACTGTGCTACAGTGTACCACAGTGCTGCAGTGTAACATGTAAGGAGTAAAGTGTAGCCATCCAGCAATGATGCATTACAGCTGTTAGTAACACTGGTTGATTGCAGTCCATATAATGTTATCCATGTATGTTGTAGGTGTACATGTGTCAGCACGAGGATGGTCTGCAGTCATATTCCACAATGGGATATGTCACTGTGGTGACACATGGCTGTGACATATCTGGGGTACAGTTGAACACATATCACAGGTTACTAAAATGGTTATTGCCTTTGCCACATGGACAGGTGACCCACTGAGGCGTGTATACACTGCAACCTGATGTAGACTCATCCACATACATGCACACTGTTATTTGGCAACACTGAGACTAGACCCCATACCTAGCTATGAAGTGATACTGAAGTGTCTAAAGTTACATTCCACATGATGGATCATTACACAGTAAGGGGTATATACTGTGACACAGCTCACACACCAGGGATAAAAGAGGGAGGCCTCGGTGTCCAGCTATACCCTTAGGTGTGCCTGTTGTCAGTACTACATGTAGCACTCTGCTGTTTCCTGGGTTAGCACTGTTAACAGTAGTACTGCAATGATACACTACATGCCAGTGTGACAGCAGATACCCTGGGCTACTACACCTGTATGTAACACATTCACATGGATAACAGTGCTGTACAGGCCTCATATATGTCTGTGTCCCACACATGACACTCACACCCCTTGCTATTGTACTGACAGCACATAGGTGCATGTATTGTACATGGCATTACTTATACCTATTACAGATGTCATTACCCTGCTATGTTATCATACTGGGTGGTGTGATATGGTTACCAGGCCTAAGCCATGCTTAGCAAGTATTAACATTGCTGCAATATAACAGCTGAGCTGATTTGCACACTAGTAAGTGAAACCTACACTGTGTAAGCACCCTTACATTTACCAATAGCTTAGTACAGCTTAGCTTCATGCAAACCCATGCAAACGTGCTTAAAGCTGCTCAGAACTTCCTTAACCACTCTGTATCCAACAGCCCTTGTTCTGCCCAGCAACAAAATGAACAGCCCTTGCAGGTCTTTAACCCAGGACCCTGTACATTGAAGTCACAGCACTTAACCACTTTGCCATGACCACTGTGAAGACAGCTGTTGTTTTACCAATATAACTGTCAATACACATATTGAGTAGTATTGAACAATTGCCTTTATTTCCTAAATTGTGTAGTCCTTGTTAGTAATATGACTGTTGCATCACATATGTTGTTTTATCATAATGTACACATAGCAGATACAAACGGTGAGATACATCTAGGAGGGTATACACAAATGTGAGCTTTACTCATGACAGGAATATGTTGATATATATAAAACATAGGTCTATACATGTCTTCATATACATACACATGTATACTCATACATATGTCTGTATACACATCTGTATAGTGCTGCATATATATGGCCATGTGTACATCTCTTTGTATGTATATATATATATATATATATATATATATAATATATATATATATATATATATATATATATATATATATATATAAAATATATATATATATATATATATATATATATATATATAAGTGCTACAGAATCCTGAAAGCCCAACATCCTGAATACCAAACTCCTGAAAACCCAAACTCCTGAACACTCTGAATCCTTGAAACTCAAAACCCTGTAAACACACAGGATACCAACACTTACTGTATTCCAGCATAAGTACATACAGAAACATATTACACTTCAACTATATGCAGGGGGTCAAGCCCCCCACATGTGGGGGGCTGCACCCACCACACCCCCTGCTACTCAAATATAACAACCCCGAGATTGCACTTTAATACACTAAGTGCAATCTCTGTTCATAGGTAGGTACTAGGCTATAGGCCCTGGGGCCTATACAAGCCCAGCCAAAAAGGTACCCTGGCTTTTGCCACCCAAGAAAATTATTTTCCTGTGCCACTGTCGAGCAGAGCCACAGAGGTGATCCCCAGGGTGAATTTCCTATTTCCCATCCAATCATCAAGATTTTTCATGAAGAGTGCTAATGAGGAGCTTTGTTTGGTATAGATAGGTAGTTTATTCTAGAGTATGGGAAGTCTCTGGGACAGGAATCTATCCCTCCGGCATGTTCTGTTTATTGTGGTGACAAGGTTTAGGTCCCTAGAGCATGTAGCACAGATGGATTGGGATTTCTTTAAGTGGAGCATGTCCAACAGCTCTGGGTTTGACATAGCTTTGTATGTTAGGCAGAGATCACCTCTGAGTAGGCGATATGCGACGGAGTAAAGCTGGAGTTTTTTGAGACATCTGCATAGGGCATCTGTTTGAGGCCAGTAATCCTCTTTGTGAGGTATTTCTGTGGCCTTTCCAGTTGTTGTAGATGTCTTGTGATGTACATACCAAAAGGGGCATTGTACTCTATAATGGGTCTAATGAGCGATGAGTAGAGGGGAACAATGACCTCTTTTTTCTGGATGAGAAACATTTTGTGATGAGGTGTGCCACATAGAAGGATTTCCTGACTACTGTGGTGATGTGATTATCAAAGGAGAGACTACTGTCCACCTGTGTCCCAAGGTCTCTTATCACACTTTCGGTGTTAAGTATACTACTGCCTATGTTGTAGTTCATGGGTACAGAGTTTTTACCAAAGGGGATGACAATGCACTTTTTGGCAATGAGCTTAAGGCCATGGCTTTGACACCAGGCATCTGTCTCAGTGAGGCCCTTTTGTAGGATGTCCACATCATTAGGAGTTTCGATTATGGCTCCTTGTTTGCAGTCATCTGTGAACTTCATTAGCCAAAGACCTTCTGTGTTGGCCTGTACTTCAGAGAAGTAGATACCAAGCAGGAGAAGACCCAGGACTGAACCCTGTGGTACTCCACTTGTCACTGGTCTGAAGTTGGATTTGGAGTCTGCTACTTTCACGGTGTGGGTTATGTCAGTGAGCCAGTTGGCAACCCATCTTGTGACATAGGGATTTATACCTAGTTTAGTGAGTTTATCTATAATTCCAGAGTGGGGGATGGTCTCGAAAGCCTTGGCAAGATCTAGATAGGATGTGTGAACCACCTTACCCTTGTCTATGGCTTTGGTGGCTGCTTCAAAGAAGTCTATCAGGTTTAGGAGACATGATCTGCCTTTTACAAACCCAAACTGGGTGGGGTCCAGAGTTTGGAGATTACCAATGTCTTTGTTTATAAGTTCCATGATGATAAGTTCTATGACCTTGCAGACCAGGCTCGTCAGGCTAATGGGATGGTAGTTCCCGGGGTCCGTGGTGGCTCCCCCATTGTGGAGTGGGATAACCGTTGCTGTGCACCATTCTGCAGGCACAAAGCCAGAGGTGAGGCTATGATTGAACATGGTACTTAGGTGGGTGCCAGTTCGTTCTGTAGTTTATGTAGAATGCAGCCTGGGATGTTGTTTGGTCCCATGGATGCTGTGTTCTTGGCTTTGGAGAGTGTGGTTTTTACCTGTGCAGCCATGATTACAGGAACTTTGCATTCTTCCGGTATGGAGATGGGATCTTTAGGGGGTGAGAGGTGGGTAAAGTTAGCACTGAACCTATCTGCCAGGATGTTGGCAATATCTGTTGGGTCTGTATATTTAGTGCCATTGTGCTGTAACTTAGAGCAGATCTGAGTGTTGCCATTGAGATTTTTGACATAGCTATAGAATGCTTTGTGGTTGTCTTTAGAATCAGTGGTGATTTTGTTTTCGTAACTAGCTTTGGAGGATTTTATCAGGGATCGCAGCTTCTTACTGAGGCTGACCAGGGAGCTCCTCCACTCTTGGGATTTTACTCTCTTTTGCAACAGTTTCTTCCTTCTTTTGAACAGTTTGTTTATGGCAGGGGACTACCAGATTGGCTTCCTTCTTTTGGAGGATAGCATCTTGGTTCTGTTTGGGATAGCATGATCCATGCACTAATGTAAGTGCTTATAAAGTGCAATTGTGTAGGATTCAGTAGTCATAACTGTATTATCCATCTGCATGGGTGTCATGAAGTTCACCACTTCTGTCTTAAGAAGCATGAAGTTGGCTTTGGAGAAATTTTTACCATGGTTTCCTTAATGGGGGTGGGGGCAGGATATGGATATCTAGGGTAATTATCTTATGGTCAGATCGGACCAATGAGGCGTTGACTTCAGGTGTGGAACACTGGTCACTCATGTTGGTAATGACTAGATCTAGGATATTGTTGCCCCTAGTGGGGGTGTAGATACGTCGATCCAGGGCATTGGAGTTTATGAATTCCAGAAAGCACTGAGTGAAGGATTTGGTACATGAGCAGTTTTCCCAGTTAATGGTGGGGTAGTTAAAATCGCCCATTATTAGGATGTTTGGTTGAACCCTAATATTTTCCAGTACATCAATAAAAGAGGAGTGGGAATCCTGAGGTATGGTGGGTGATCTGTAGCAAGCTACAATTTGGATTGAAGTTTTGCCCAGAGTTAGCTGCACTTGGATAACCTCGGCTGCATTATGCTGAGCAACTAGCCTGGAGGTGTGGATATCCTTAATGAATATGGACACACCTCTGCCTTTGGTGTTCCGGTCCAGGTTACATGGCCAAAAAGTGTGGTATGAGGTATAGCCTGGTAGTGCAGGGGTGCTCTCTGGAGCCTTGAACCAGGTCTCAGTCACTGCACAGATATCAATGTTCTCCATTTTAAGGAGTGCCTCAAGTGAGTGCATTTTGAGATTTAGACTTCTAGCACTGAGTAGCATCACCCTCAGTTTTTGCTTGCCTGTTCCTGTTATGATGGTGAATTTGTCATTTGAACCTTGCCTAGAAAAGGCACTATAGGGGCGGCAAGATCCTTAGCCAGTATCTGGAATCTCAAGGGTGACAGGTGCAGGCCATCTCTGGCAAAGCATCGTGGTCTGTCGACCATGTCATCCCAGGCAGACAGATACTGGATCCCTTTAGAATGGCACCAGAAGCTTAGCCAATTGTTGAAGTCAATCATTTTGTCCTTGTACCGCGGCATCATTCTGGATGATGGCAGAATGCTACTCAGGGCTAGGGTCATACCTGCCTGGGCTACAAGATTGGAGAGGTCTTCCATGTCTCTTTTCATGTATTCCAGGGAGGTACGTCTCAGGTCATTCACACCAACATGGACAATGACAGAGTCATATTTGTACTTGTTGTGGAGTGACCTGAGTGCGTGGGTTATGTGGCGGATCCTGGCACTCAACAGGCAGCTGACAGTAACCTTCTCCTTGTTTAGTCTGGTGAATGGGACATCAGTGTGCCTGACTATAGAGTCACCTATGACTAGTGTGTTGGGTACATTGTTTTGCCTTATTGGCTGTGGTTGAGTGGCACACTGAGTCTGCGGGCTATGTGTCATTTGGGTTGTGTTGGGGCTTGGAGGTTGCTTGCATTTCTGCTTTGGAGGTCTCTGTTGCTTGAGCAGATTATTATTATGAGCCTCAGTGAATGTTTTTGTGTTTCTATGTGTGGATTTTGGTGGTGTAGATTTAGTGAGACTATGTGATGAGTGTGGTGTGGTGCAAGTGTTTACCTTCTCCTCTTGACTGTCAAGTTCAGTCTTGATTGGAGAGAGCTTTACCTCCAGTTTGGCTAGATAAGTGCATCCCTCACAGGTTGTAGTGTTGGGTGGTAGGAGGAGAGGGTTGTCTGTGTACATGAGGCAATTTCTACATTGCCCCAAGATGCCCATATTCATCAGATAGACAGGAGAGAACACTGGGAGCTGACCCTTGGACATGCCTGAATAAAAAAACAATTTTCCTCTAGATAGATCGGAGATTATATATTTACGTAGCAGGGGGTGTGGGGGGCACAGCCCCCCACACGGGGGTGAAGGGGAGCATGTCCCCCTGGTTATACTTGGAGAAGAGTAATATGGATTGTGCTTTATTTGTTTCGGTATGTATTTGTGCTGGAATATAATATGTGTTGGTATACTGTGTGTTTTCAGGATGTTGAGTTTTCAGGAGTTTGTGTTTTCAGGATTTTTAACTCTCAGCAGTTTGGTCTCAGGAGTTTGGTCTTCAGGAGTTTGGGCTTTCAGAATTCTGTATCGCTTCCATATACATATATGTATATATAGATATATGTATATATAGATATACATATATGTATATATAGATATATGTATATATAGCTATATATGTATGCTCATCCTATATGTACTGAAAAATTACATGGAGCTGCTTACTGCTTGGTGTGATGGATTTGAAGTGTTCTTAAGACACCCAGTCTTGCTGGCTGGATTCTACTAAAATTCAAAGTCTGGTTATATTTGCATTCACAGTCTGTTGCATACAGAAACTTGCAGAATATACACTGAGAGAATATACTTTGCAGCATCAACTTTAGAGAGCAGTAACAAATAACTTTTTATAATAAACCAAACGGAACAATGTTGCAGCTTAAAGTACTGTTCCAACTTTACTTCTCATATAGTACAGATGATATGAGAGATATAACATTTACCTCAGGACAAATGAGTCCCTACCATACCTCTAACATAACTGGATTTATACAGCTCTTTATATACACTTTTTAGTCATGCATAAACATATACATTTCCTCTTGATATTCTATTTTGGAGAATTGCTCATCCTGTAGAAACAATACTAAGCTTCCTTGTTTAAGAATGTCTTGTAAGAGACCAGCTTTTTTGACAGTGTGAACATCCTGTATTCTATTTGGATCTTTGTATAAGAACATCTGTTCTTTTGCCAATGCTGATAACAGTGTCCTGTTGTCCATGCAGAAAAAACATGTTTTTGAGGAAACACATTGTCACAGTGTCATTGTCCATTCTTTAAAAGCAGATTTTGCATTTTTTCTCTTGCATACATCCTGTTTTTAAGTCTGTAAGGGAAAAATGTCCATTCAGCAGATTCCTTTTCCAAGCCATGGTAATTTAGTATGGATGCTGATTACATATTACTAAACTCTATTTCTACATTTAAGCAAGCTTTATCTTATACCTTATTTATGTTGCATAATTGTAGCAAAGTTACTTTCAACCTTAGTATATTGTTGAGCACACTCTAACAATTCCCTCTTTTTTTTATTTTAAACTAGAGAAATAAATTCAGCATTATTTGGTAATACTTTTTCATTATGACAATTAACAACAGTAACTTGACTAGCTTTTGCTAAGCAGACTTTAATACATGTAAATAATATGCAACCAAGCATTACAATAACAATAAAATAAATTAAAAATACAGTGATTTTTCCTGTCCATCCTGTAAATAGATTACTAAACCATTCACTCCAGTCATCATTCCACTTTTTTCTAGTATGTTGAGACACTTGTGCAATCACTTCTAAATGTGCTTTTACAGATTCTGTTTTGTCTGGAATAAATGTACAACATTGTTCTCCTATTAAAGCACATGTACCCCTTGTGATGCTAATATGTAATCTAATGCCATTCGATTTTGCAAAACCATAGTTCGTATTGCTGTCATTTCGACAGTAATGTCAAGGACTGCATTGAAAGTGGCGTTTGCCAATACCTCAACTAGTTTAGATAGTTTTCTCAGTTCCCAGATGGCTTTTGCAGCCCGCACCAAGGAAAATACCTGCTCCAGAGATTACATCATCTCCTAAATCCATATCTTTTAATTTAATATAATCAAGATTTTGATGATATATACGTGATGTATCTAAGGTGTCTACTGGATTTTCTGGACTTTCAATTACAGGTAATATATCCCTTTTCTTTTTTGTATTTCTAATGTTTCCTTTTGGTAACTCTTTTACATGATGCATTGCTGGTACCACTAATCCTATATAACAGATGCCATCCCATCCCTTTGGTAACCATTTATAAGCATATTTACCACAGATGTAATATAACCCATCTGACAGAGCAACACTGCTATTTACCAGACTGCCATTTACTTGCCCCATAGTAGGAGTTTTATCATGTACAACTGTAAAGTTTTTATCTGTTTTACTTCTCCAACATGTAATATTAGTTTTACACTCGTTTTTATAATTTTGTGAAAAATGAAATACTGCTGTGTCACTTAATATTAACTGACCCTTAATTGGTATTAAAATAGGAAAACCATGAGAAAATACTCCACATACTGGTATGTGGTTGTGAAAATTTATCATTTCAATTGTTTGAATACAATTGCTATTACCCACTGGAACAGTTCCATTTTGTTGAAAACATGTGATCCCCTGCACTATAGCAGATAACTGTACTCTTGCTTTACGTAATTGTACATTTATAACTTGAGCTTGTACAGATATGCCTAGTTATGCTGGTATATATGTAGATAGCAATAACTATATGTGCATACATATCTATTCTGATATACCTTCTACTGTCAATATATATATATATAGATATCCATACGTATATGTGCATATGTATCTCTGTATCTGTCTAGACATATATTGCTCTGTATATGTATGTATCTGGGTGTTTATATGTATATCCATGCACATATACATATTCATCTATGTATGTTGATATATGTATGTGTATGTATCTATAAAGATATCTGGATAATTATATATACATATATCTTCACCATATGTCCTGAACATGGAGTGTAGCCCTATCTCAACCCCTATAGTCCCAACTTCGTAGTGCAAGGGGATGTCAGGTATGTATAGCAGGTATATATGTAGACTATTGATATTGTAATAGGGATTGTCTTCACAGACATGGTGTGTGTGGGAGGTCACATCTGCTTTTAACATGTGCACCATTGGCTACTGACAGACATCCTAAGGACATCACAGTACCACTGCTAGCATGTAATACTCCTGTGGACTACAGCAGAGATATTGGCCAATATACTTGGACAGTCTGACACTCTCTGGACAGTCCAGAGGTATACACAGAATCCCTTAGTACAAGACATGTGGACCAAGCCTGACAATGTGGATGTTAACAGCCATGTAGATGGGTATAACACTTGACTACTGGTATACATTTGCCCTCATAGGTTATGCATTCACACACCCCTGTCTGTCCTGCCACATAATAACTGCTGGTACAGAGGTGCCATGGCCACATACTCCCCAGCAGATATTGACATACATCTGTACAGCATCCCACTGCTCTGTCTGACATACATGACTGTTATGGTGGCCTGGCAGCAGTACATCTGGCAAGTATCTGGAAATTCTCACTGGGTAAGTACACTAAGCTGCTAGGCGTGTAACAAAGCACTGTGCAAGCTACAGGCAGACTGGCTCAACACTGGCCTACATTTCCTATGGGGGAGTGCACATGTACCTGCATATATAGCAGGCTCTACAGGCATGCAACAGCACAGTTACATACACCTGTGTGACAGTGCATAACCACAACCAATGTGTACATAGCCACAGCCACATATGGTAAGCTAACATAATATTACAGTATATGGACTATCTGTTCAATACCAACCTCATATGTGCCACTCAGACACTAACCCTACATATTCTGGGCCACTACACAGTGTGGTCTGATGCCTTTCTGTGGTATGGGACATGTGCATGTATGGCCCTACAAACGTAAGCCGATAGGGTAACATACAGTGGAGCAGCATGTAACATCAGATAGAACACCACCAAGAGCAATGACATCTACCACAGTCTGTACACAGGCTAAGGTAAATATTAACAATACACACACTGTCGACAATCACCATAAGTACACAGACCTCAGTACTGTACACACAACCACAGAATGTCCAGGTTATGCCATCAAATATAACCCCTACTATACATAACATGTGTAGCAGTCTGCTATCTCACTGGCTTGTTATCAGATTTGATGTCACTAATTATGGTGTACAGCACATATGCACCCCTTACTGCATTACATGTGTACAAAGGTTGACAGGGTTGTGGCTGGAGGCACATACACAGGGCCAATATTGACATGTTGCTGTGATAACTTCATACATTTACTGTTGTAACAAGGTTTGTTGCAACATTTGTCCTATGAGGCATATGAAGTCAGTAACTCTCACAGCTGACAATACCTACAGACTGCAATCCTCACACTACCTTCTGCAGTTCACAGGTTCTCTGTGGGTAACACATGAAACAAAAGGCATCTCACACTGCCCAGTCTGTAGATGACCCTACAGATGGGAGTTCCCTCATAAACATAGCACTGACATGGCAGGTATTAAAGCATCCACACACACCCTGTTAAACCAACATTACTCCAAATGCAGTATAGTAGTACTTACAGTCGGTTGTCTGGTCAGGCACATCCCCCCTCCTGTGTGTTGGCCTGTTTCCACAGTGTATGTTGTTAGCGATAAATCCCCAATCCATCTGAGATGCTGTTTGCCAAACAACAGATCGAGTTCCTGCTCACATGCAGTTGGCTATGGGAATGTTACCACAGCAGTTCCACATGCAATCAGCTAGAGGAGGGCTGCAATTCATGCAGAGGCCATCAGCTGATCATGAGCATCACTTAAAATACATATGCAGCTGCCTAAGAAAAGCAGGTGTAAGTGTCCACATCCACCAGAGTGGGAGTGAGAGAGGCAGACAGAGGCAAAGAAAAGTCAGGGAGAGTAAAACATAAGCATGTTTGTGTCACACACCTACCAGTACAGGGTATCAACCCCCTGATGACTCTGTAGTGCTATCACATGTCCATGCAGTCATTGGATGCACCACATAGGTTACATGTTGAGGATCCCTCAGAATGTATATGTAATGATGACTGACATCTGCAACAGGGATATGGTATCTATGCAGTAGGTGTAGTACACGTGCCTGTCCGCATGAACAGGTGTCACCATCAACACAGCCACACTCTCACAGGGATGCACACACATTAACACACTTGGCAGGGCCAGGAATACATACAACTCATCACTAGTGGGATTACCACAACACAGTACTGTGCAGGTATCACATCCACCACAGGGGTCATATGGAGGTTATATGGGCAACGGGTATGTGGAGGTATCTGACATCAGACAACATGTTTCAGTATGTCAATGGGGGTTGTAATGAGTGTGAATGTGGTCATACGCATCATGCAACACACACACAGACATGGGTACCAGTACTGTCATGAATGGGTCCATTGCTTCATGGGTGTATAGTGGTCGACAGGGGCAGATGGCTATACAAGGCTAGGTGATGGGTATACCTTGGCATCAGGCCACATGACAATGGTCTGCATTGTGGCTTAGGGGTGTAGTGTCAGGATTTACCCACACAGGTGGGTATTGTAGTCACCATCCAGTCACCTGGATGACTATTGCATGTGGCCATTGCTGTGCATTGCTTCCCCATGTATGTGTTCCTTAGTCCATGACATGGATGGTGTCTGGGATGTGCACACCTCCCACATGCATGTACAGTGACATGTGGAACAGTACCTAGGGTGTCTGGGCCATGTGTACACACATTATCATCAGATGTGCCAGTCCTGGCCTCATGTGGCAGGAACTGTTAATGGACAGCAGGTTGACCCTGAACCTACATTGGTAGCATGATACCAGTATTCCCTGGTGTCTGTGGCATCTGTCCATACAGGGCTTGTGTTTCAGGCATGGTATGTCCTTTGTGGGTTACATTTGATGGCACCACATGTGTTGCAGGTGTCCAGTGGGGAACATGGGGGAGGTGCACTGTCAGCATGTATGTGCCTATTGGACTGATGGACAGGGTGCCATGCCCTCTGTAGCCTACTGCAATCATACCATGGTTACTATCATTTGGCAATATGCAGGGTACTGCCAACATAGCGGCTTTTGCCTAGGCAAGTGTGTATGAGACATGGGTTGAGAGTGTTCCCTGGGTAATACAAGGGTTGCTAATGTTGTTAGGCTGGCATTGATGTCACATGTAGGAGTATGGATTTGCACTCCAGCCTCTCAGCTATTTCACATCTGTTATCCCTGTACAGTGGACATTGTGATATATACTAGGGCCACCATATAAGAAGTTTGCAAAACCCGCTCCACATTGAGTCCAGTTGTTATGCACTCACAATCACCTCCACACAGGATATGAATGACAAACACAGACACACACACACACCTGTCATGTCTGGGATTAGAACTCCTACCTAACTAGTATATTACACTACAGCACTACGCAGTTATAGGACACACCATGGAGATTACTGGAGTACTTCTTCCCCAAAGGTTTATTTCACAGTGGATGACATCAGCAGGATTGCCAAAGTAGGGCATTTGAATTGTACTGAGTGTGAATAGCCGAAAATACATTGCTTTCTACACAGACACACACACACACACACACACACACACACACACACACACACACACACACACACACACACACACACAGTTGCCATGTCTGGAATTAGAACTCCTACCTAACTAGTGTATCACACTACAGCAGTACACAGTTATAGGACACACCATGGAAAAATACTGAGCTACAGCTTTCTGAAAGGTGTATTTCACAGTGGATGACATCAACAGCCTTGCCAAAGTAAGGTATTTGAATTGTAGGGAGTGTGACTAGCCAAAAAAGCATTGCTCTCTACACAGACACACACACAGTTGCCCTATCTGGGAATAGAACTCCTACCTAACTAGTTTATCACACTATAGCAGTATGCAGTTATAGGACATGCCACAGAGATTAGTGGGCTGCACCTTTCCCAAAGGTGTATTTCACAGTGGATAACATCAGCAGTCTTGCCAAAGTAGGGCATTTGAATTGTAGTGAGTGTGACTAGCCTAAAAAGCATTGCTGTCTACACAAAGACACACACACACACACACACACACACACACACACACACACACACACACACACACACACACACACACACACACACACAGTTGCCATGTCTGGGATTAGAACTCCTACCTAACTGGTTTATCCCACTACAGTAGTACACAGTTATAGGACATGCCACAGAGATTACTGGGTGACACCTTTCCCAAAGGTGTATTTCAAGGTGGATGACATCAGCAGCCTTGCCAAAGTAGGGCATCTGAATTGTAGGGAGTGTGACTAGCCTAAAAAGCATTACTCTCTACACAGACAGACACACACACACACAGTTGCCATGTCTGGGATTAGAACTCCTACCTAACTAGCTTATTACACTATAGCAGTTCGCAGTTATTGGACGTACCATGGAGATTACTGGGATACAACTTTCCCAAAGGTGTATTTCACAGTGGATGACATCAGCAGCCTTGCCAAAGTAGGGCATTTGAATTGTAGGGAGTGTGACTAGCCAAAAAAGCATTGCTCTCTACACAGACAGACACACACACACACAGTTGCCCTATCTGGGATTAGAACTCCTACCTAACTAGTTTATCACACTACAGCAGTATGCAGTTATAGGACATGCCACAGAGATTACTGGGCTACACCTTTCCCAAAGGTGTATTTCACAGTGGACAACATCAGCAGCCTTGCCAAAGTAGGGCATTTGAGTTGTAGTGAGTGTGACTAGCCTAAAAAGCATTGCTGTCTACACAGACACACACACACAGTTGCCCTATCTGGGAATAGAACTCCTACCTAACTAGTTTATCACACTATAGCAGTATGCAGTTATAGGACATGCCACAGAGATTAGTGGGCTGCACCTTTCCCAAAGGTGTATTTCACAGTGGATAACATCAGCAGTCTTGCCAAAGTAGGGCATTTGAATTGTAGTGAGTGTGACTAGCCTAAAAAGCATTGCTGTCTACACAAAGACACACACACACACACACACACACACACACACACACACACACACACACACACACACACACACACACACACAGTTGCCATGTCTGGGATTAGAACTCCTACCTAACTGGTTTATCCCACTACAGTAGTACACAGTTATAGGACATGCCACAGAGATTACTGGGTGACACCTTTCCCAAAGGTGTATTTCAAGGTGGATGACATCAGCAGCCTTGCCAAAGTAGGGCATCTGAATTGTAGGGAGTGTGACTAGCCTAAAAAGCATTGCTCTCTACACAGACAGACACACACACACACAGTTGCCATGTCTGGGATTAGAACTCCTACCTAACTAGCTTATTACACTATAGCAGTTCGCAGTTATTGGACGTACCATGGAGATTACTGGGATACAACTTTCCCAAAGGTGTATTTCACAGTGGATGACATCAGCAGCCTTGCCAAAGTAGGGCATTTGAATTGTAGGGAGTGTGACTAGCCAAAAAAGCATTGCTCTCTACACAGACAGACACACACACACACAGTTGCCCTATCTGGGATTAGAACTCCTACCTAACTAGTTTATCACACTACAGCAGTATGCAGTTATAGGACATGCCACAGAGATTACTGGGCTACACCTTTCCCAAAGGTGTATTTCACAGTGGACAACATCAGCAGCCTTGCCAAAGTAGGGCATTTGAATTGTAGTGAGTGTGACTAGCCTAAAAAGCATTGCTGTCTACACAAAGACACACACACACACACACACACACACACACACACACACACACACACACACACACACACACACACACACACACACAGTTGCCATGTCTGGGATTAGAACTCCTACCTAACTGGTTTATCCCACTACAGTAGTACACAGTTATAGGACGTGCCACTGAGATTACTGGGCGACACCTTTCCCAAAGGTGTATTTCAAGGTGGATGACATCAGCAGCCTTGCCAAAGTAGGGCATTTGAATTGTAGGGAGTGTGACTAGCCTAAAAAGCATTGCTCTCTACACAGACAGAGACACACACACAGTTGCCATATCTGGGATTAGAACTCCTACCTAACTAGCTTATTACCTAGCTTATTACACTATAGCAGTTCGCAGTTATAGGACGTGCCATGGAGATTACTGGGCTACAACTTTCCCCAAGGTGTATTTCACAGTGGATGACATCAGCAGCCTTGCCAAAGTAGGGCATTTGAATTGTAGGGAGTGTGACTAGCCTAAAAAGCATTGCTCTCTACACAGACACACACACACACACACACACACACACACACACACACACACACACACACACACACACACACACACACACACACACACACACACAGTTGCCATGTCTGGGATTAGAACTCCTACCTAACTAGTTTATCACACTACAGCAATACGCAGTTACAAGATGTGCCACTGAAATTACTGGGCTACAACTTTCCCAAAGATGTATTTCAAAGTGGATGACCTTAGCAGCTTTGTCATAGTAGGGCTATGGGGAGGGCAGTGTGTGTGCATGGGCCATAACCCAGTCATCTAGAGGTTGACACACCACATGCGGGCACACACAGGGTTATATTCCACAGGTACATGTATACAGCTGCGAGATGACTACTTCCTTGGACAGTGATGTTGCACAGCTAGCACTTGCACCACATAGTCTGTCATGCTGATAGATATTGGTGGTTAGTATATACCGTGAGTCGCATCCGAACCTCATGTGGTTGTGGCCATATGGCTGTGTGCTGGGTGGGACAAGCCTCATAATGGATTGCTCCTTGTCACAGTCACTCTCTTCCACACATCTGTGTATGTCTACTTTTGGCTTATTATAGTGTGTTGTCCTTGGATATATGTCTGTATTCCTATCCACTGTGTGTTCAAAGTATGAGTGGTGCATACCAAGGAGTGTCTGCACTAACATTTGCAACTGCCAGATATGTCTGGTCCACTGTTGTTTGCAGGCATGGGCTTCATTTTTTAAGTGTGTGAGCATGCCCAGTATGACCTTTCAGTATGCTGTTTTCTGATATTGCCTTCATTTCTCTGTGTGAGCATGCCCAGTATGACCTTCTGTATTGCATGTGTGGATTGATTTTAGGTAGTTTGTACTCCAGTGCAGACCATTGTGTTGTACATCTACAGGTAGCAAACTGTTTCTGCAGGGTATCTGTTGATCATTTGGCAATATGGGGACAAAGTGTGCAGAGGATAGTGTGTACGATAGGTGAGTGTGTCTGTGCTGCTTCAGCTACATGCTACTGCTGTTAGCAGACATATTCAGACATGTGTACTGTTACACACTGTGATGTTTTCTGTCATCATGTATTGTCAGGTGGACATTCCTGCTTACAGTGATGTCTTGGGGGACAAGGGGGACTGTAGCTGTGTGTGGTATTGTGGGCAGATGTCTACATATTCATGGTAGGTTATGGCATCCTGGTGGGGGAGCTGCAGACACTTGCAGCTGGGTCTGTGTATCCCGTTCAGCACCTTGGTACAGTTCTGGCAGAAGATCCCATACTTGTACATCCATGAATAATGTCAGTATGGCCTTATATTGCTATGGCAATACCTCACAGCTGTACAGATTCACACAGGTTACCCAGAGGCAGGGACCATGAGTCAGGACATTACCCCTATTGTGGTGTACAGGCAGGTATGTAGCCACCCATTTATGTGTTTACAGCCAGGGATAGTGTGTGCACACATCTTTGTGTCGGACATTGCACATTCCATGCTGCCCACACTCCCACCCCTCTCTGTTATTCTATCCTCTTCCTTACATTATGCATACATTCTCTGATAATTTCTCTATGGTTATCACCCCATCACAGCTGTGTGTTGGTGTTGGTCCACAGTTCATGCAGTAGGACATGGTGAACATGTTACTGTGGTTTATCTACATGGTCTTGCATATGACTTATGTGGAGTGAGTTGTGTTGTTATTCGGGTGTCCATGACATAACATGAATTGGCAGTTCGTGTGAGACACAGGCCCTTGGCAGAGGCCTGTGGGCCATTAGGTGTTGATGCGGGCCACTGCATTCTGTCCGTCCTACAGTCTCAGACCACCATACAGTATATCCCCCTGGGGTGACAGGGTAGGTGTGCTAGGTGTTCATGCCAATACCTTCTATCAGTCTTGCTCAGGTGGTGTGGATGCTGGCAGGGTGCTACCCACAGCTAGTGACACACCTGCATGAGACACCTGCACTGCATGCTGCATTCTATTGCTATTGCCATATACAGGTGGGGTCATATTGCATCCATTCCCCACAGCAGGGGTACAACCAGAGAGATACCTGTGGGTGATGTTTGTGTGAGCTGGGTGCATGTGTGCTATGGACAATACTTGCATCTGACACACAGATATGCATTGGGCATTCCAGTTATGCTTGCATGTGCAGGTACATCAGCTGGTTCCCAATACATCAGTCCTACCTCCTTTGTGATCTGCGAGTGTTTGGGCAGACAACACCAGTATCTCCTACTACAGGACGAGATAATGTGATGCATATCTGTATGTACTATTCCAAGGGTGTGTCCACTTCACAGTGACACAATATATACTGTATGTCTGGGGTACTTTCCCCTGTGTACTGCTTGTATATCTAGCCCAACAGCCATGCCATGTCAGTCTTTCAGATGGTGACGCATATTACCACCATACATTTACAATTGCTTACTGCTAGCTTGTGTTATATTGGTGGGTATTGTGTTTGGCACTGCTGTTGTGAGGACTTGTCCCTGTCATCAGCAGTAGTGGGCAATGGCCACCAGGTCTCACCTAAACATGCATACATACTGACCACTCTCACACAATATGAATCACACACCAACCCAACACACACATACCTGCATATTGTGCAGATGCTACAACCTATCCTGCTACCTTGCCCACCTCTGTGCATCTGTGCTCCACTGATATTATACTTACACATATATGTTATTACATTTCTACATAGGGTTGTGGGGGAGCACACCTGACTGTTACGACGTGTGTACATCGGATTGGGTGGGGGCACACCAGACCATTACTACATTTCTAAATAGGTTTGGGGGGGCACACCGGACTGTTACTACATTTCTAAGTAGGGTTGGGGGGAGCACACCTGAATGTTTTTACATTCCTACACAGAATTGTGGGAGGGGGACATACCTGACTGTTGCTACATTTCTATGCTGGGTTGAGGGAAGGGGCAAACCTAGCTGTTCCTACATTTCTGCATGGGATTGTGGGGGGACAGACCTGACTGTTTCTACATTTCTACACAGGATTGGGGGGACACACATGCCTATTTCTACATTTTATTCACAGGATTGGGGGGCACACCTGACTGTTACTACATTTCTGCACCGGATTGGGGGAAGGGGCACACCTGGCTGTTCCTACATTTCTACATAGGATTGTGGGGGGACAGACCTGACTGTTTCTTCATTTCTACACAGGATTGGGGGGGCACACCTGCCTATTTCTACATTTCTTCACAGGATTGGGGGAGCAGACCTGACTGTTACTATATTTCTACGCTGGTTTGGGGGAAGAGGCATACCTGACTGTTTCTACATGTCTACATAGGAGTGAGGGAAACACACCTGACTGTTTCTACATTTCTACACAGGATTGGGGGGGGGGCACACCTGACTGTCACTACATTAATACACAGGACTGGGGGGGTATAGTTGACTGTTACAACATTTCTACACAGGATTGGGAGGGCACACCTGACTGTTACTACATTTCTATGCTGGTTTGGGGGAAGGGGCACACCTGATTGTTTTTACATGTCTACATATTAGTGGGGGGGGGGGCACACCTGACTGTTACTACATTTCTACATAGGATTGTGGGGGGGCACACCTGACTGTTTCTACATTTCTACACAGGATTGGGGGGGGGGCACATCTGCCTATTTCTACATTCCTTCACCGGATTGGGGGGGGTGGGCACACCTGATTGTCACTACATTTCTAAGCTGGTTTGGGGGAAGGAGCACACCTGCTGTTTCTACATGTCTGCATTGGAGTGGGGTGGGGCACACCTGACTGTTACTACATTTCTACATAGGGTTGTGGGGGAGCACACCTGACTGTTACGATGTGTGTACATTGGATTGGGTGGGGGCACACCAGACCATTACTACATTTCTAAATAGGTTTTGGGGGGGCACACCGGACTGTTACTACATTTCTAAGTAGGGTTGGGGGGAGCACACCTGACTGTTTCTACATTCCTACACAGAATTGTGGGAGGGGGACATACCTGACTGTTACTACATTTCTATGCTGGGTTGAGGGAAGGGGCAAACCTAGCTGTTCCTACATTTCTACATGGGATTGTGGGGGGACAGACCTGACTGTTTCTACATTTCTACACAGGATTGGGGGGACACACACGCCTATTTCTACATTTCTTCACAGGATTGGGGGGGCACACCTGACTGTTACTACATTTCTACGCTGGTTTGGGGGAAGGGGCATACCTGACTGTTTCTACATGTCTACATAGGAGTGAGGGAAACATGCCTGACTGTTTCTACATTTCTACACAGGATTGGGGGGAAACACCTGACTGTCACTACATTAATACACAGGACTGGTTACAACATTTCTACGCAGGATTGGGAGGGCACACCTGACTGTTACTACATTTCTATGCTGGACGGGGGAAGGAGACACACCTGACTGTTTCTACATTTCTATGCTGGTTTGGGGGAAGGGGCACACCTGACTGTTTCTACATGTCTACATATTAGTGGGAGGGGGCACACCTGACTGTTACTACATTTCTACATAGGAGTGGGGGGCACAACTGACTGTTACTACATTTCTACATAGGATTGTGGGGGGACACCTGCCTATTTCTACATTTCTTCACAGGATTGGGTGGGCACACCTAACTGTTAGTACATTTCTACACTGGTTTGGGGAAAGGGGCACACCTGACTGTTTCTACATGTCTACATAGGAGTGGGGGGCACACCTGACTGTTACTACATTTCTACATATGATTTTGGGAGGGTATACCTGACTGTTTCTACATTTCTAAACAGGATTGTGGGGGGACACACCTGACTGTTTCTACATTTCTACACAGGATTGGGGAGCACACCTGACTGTTACTACATGTCTACACAGGATTGGAGGCACAGTTGACTGTTACTACATTTCTACACAGGATTGGGGGGCACACCTGACTGTTACTACATTTCTATGCTTGATTGGGGGAGGGGGCACTCTGACTGTTGACTGTTTTTACATGTCTACATAAGAGTGGGGGGAACACATCTGACTGTTTCTACATTTCTACACAGGATTGGGGGGCACACCTGACTGTTTCTACATTATTACACAGGACTTGGGGGCATAGTTGACTGTTACTACATTTCTACACAGGATTGGGGACACACACACCTGACTGTTACTACATCTTTACGCTGGTTTGGGAGAAGGGGCACACCTGACTGTTTCTATATTTCTAGACATGATTGGGGGGGGGCACACCTGCCTATATCTACATTTCTTCACAAGACTGGGGGGGGGGCACACATGACTGTTACTACATTTCTACATTGGTTTGGGGGAAGGGGCTCACCTGACTGTTTCTACATGTCTGTATAGGAGTGGGGGGCACACCTGACTGTTACTACATTTCTACATAGGATTGTGGGGGGACACACCTGACTGTTTCTACATTTCTACACAGTATTAGAGGGGCACACCTGCCTATTTCTACATTTCTTCACAGGATTGGGGGGGCACACCTGACTGGTACTAAATTTCTACGCTGGTTTGGGGGAAGGGGCTCACCTGACTGTTTCTACATGTCTACATAGGAGTGGTGGGCACACCTGACTGTTACTACATTTCTACGCTGGTTTGGGGGAAGGGGCACACCTGACTGTTTCTACATGTCTACATAGGAGTGGGGGGGCACACCTGACTGTTACTACATTTCTACATAGGATTGTGGGGGGGGGGCACCTGAGTGTTTCTACATTTCTACACAGGATTGCGGGGGGGCACACCTGACTATTACTACATTTCTACACAGGATTGGGGGGGACACACCTAACTGTTTCTACATTTCTACACATGACTGGGGGGTGCACACCTGACTGTTTATACATGTCTGCATAGGATGGGGGCACACCTGTCACTTGTACACATTTGCTATGACTGTACTGGTATGTCAGGTACTCCATTTCATTCTGCATTCTAACCTATCATGCTGACTAGAGGCATAACAATTTACTACAGGTCTTAGCTTCAGTTAACCTACATATTAGTGTCAGACTTCCTACACTTCTGAACTACTATCCCACTGCCTGACCTGCTGTAATCTGTCTGTGTAGGCCTTGGGGGGGCGGTTACCCATAGGCATCCTTCAGAGGCCATAGCACAGCCTCTGTTTGTGTTTGTCTACACCTGTCCTGCTGGCTGAGATTGTTGTTGGGTATGTGAACCATCCTGACTGGCATGTGTGAGTCATATGAACACTCGTGATGGCCCGCACATTTCCTGCAGTGGGTTTTGTCACCCTGTGTAGTACTGGCTACTTTGGTGACTCCAGAATTTGTTACAGATGTCATGGTGCCACTATGGGTGTCTACTGTCTGCTGGCATACCATTCAGCCACCCAATTCCATTGCATGCTTACATCCATACCTTGTCTATATCGGATGAGCATAGTGCACTCCCTGTACATAGTTGAGCACAGGTAGTGTCATGTTTGGCATCCCTTTTACTGTATGTGCGAGTCAGAGAGAGGTGTCATTCCCTGGGTCCCCACTGTGTCAGTGTATGTGCTATGGATTGCCTCTTTGCCAAGGCCAGGGCATACTGGGCACCCCTCCATCTGCCTACTGGTGCAGGCTCAGGTTGTTCTTCCTCTGAGTCACTCTGTGCCTGTGCAGGCCTTGGCATTGGTGGGGGCCTGTATGGCCCTGCCCCATGCTGTCCCTGCTGCAGTTGTTTCCACAGGATCATATTGTGTAGCATGGCACATACGATCACAATTTGAGTACATGTAGCTGGTGAGTACTGCAAGGCTTTACCGGATGTATCCAGGCACCAGAACCATGACTTGAGCATCTGAAACACATGCTCTATTATACGTTTGGTCTGTGTGTCTGCCTCATTATGGCATTCTTGTTTGGGTGTTTGTGCACTTCTGATGGGTGTCATCAGCCATGGCTCCAGTGCATAACCAGCATCCCTCACTAGGTGACCATAAGGGATGTCCCCACTGGCAAATCTCTGGTACAGCTGCATCAGATGCCAGATGTGGGAATCTTGATAACTTCCAGGGCTGCCAGCACACACATTCATTATAATGCCTTGGGCATCACACACAACCTGGTGGCAGTTGATGGAGGGGAAGCCCTTGCGGTTGATGTAGACCCTACCCTGATCACCAGGTGGTGCTTTAATGCTTATGTGCGTGCAGTCTGTAGCACCCACTACCTCAGGGTATTCTGCTATTTGGTGGAAGGGACGCATATTGCTGAGCAACACCTCAACGGTGTTGAGGAAACATATATGCTCACCAGCATGTGCTGACATGGCATCCAGGAACTGGTGGAATACTCTGGATGCTGATGCCTGTGAGATCATGATATCCCCAGTTGAGCTTTGGGAGGTACCTGTGGCTAGTATTCCTAGGCCTACACATACCTTGGTATCTGCTGGGATGGGTTCCCCTCTGTCAGTTCTCTGCGTCAGGCGTGGCCGGCACAGCTCAACAATTTGCTGTAGGAGGTCCCTGTCCATCCTATAGCTCTCCACTATCTCCAGCTCATGTAGCCCCTGGTAGGTTACCCTGGGTCTGTACACCCTTCTCCATCTCCTCACTGTGGGTTGGTTGACAGCATTCACATCCTCACCACCCTCAGCCTCTTGCACATGTTGTTGTATGATGCCTGCTGCAGCCCCTATCATTTTGTAGTTTTGTTTGTTAAAAGTTCCCCGCTTGTATGCACCGGTGGTATAGAGTATGGGAAAAAACAGAGGGAAAGGTGTTTGCATGGTTTATAGCAGTGTTCTGGGCTGGGTTGGTCTGCTGCCTGTATAATTAGCTGATTCTGATAAATTTCACCTGCCAGCTATGCTAGATCTCCTAGACTACTTTCCTACTGCTGTTTTTCCTTCCCAATGCCTTCCTGTTTAAGCCTGGGGGCTCGCCGCGCAAACAGAGTGCTGAAATGTGCACAGAGCTGCTATTTCCTGGTTCCCTTTTTTTTTCTTTAAAACCCAGTGTATGCGTGCACACCCACTTAGGCAATGTAAAGAGTGCTAGGCAGCTTCAGACACACCTGCAAGATGGGTTGCAAACTGGCTGAGTGACAGAACCCACAGGGTCAGAGTTGCTGGCGCCATGTCAGACTCAAAGCCTGTCACAAGTGGTGTCCCACAGGGCTCAGTCCTGGGCCCACTCTTGTTTGGCATCTACTTTTCTGAAGTACAAGCAAACACAGGAGGGTTATGGCTGACAAAGTTTGCAGATGACTGCAAACTGGGCGCCGTAGTTGAAAACACATCCGACACAGATATCCTTCAGAAGGGTCTCACAGAAATGGATAACTGGTGCCAGAGCCATGGCCTAAAGTTAAATGCCAAGAAATGCATAGTCATACACTTCGGGAAAAATAAGGTTATCCCTAGCTACCATATAGGTGGCAATCCCCTTAACACAGAAGAAGTTATTAGGGACCTGGGAACCCAGGTTGACAGTAGCCTTTCATTCGACACTCATATTGCTAAAGTAGTTAGGAAGACCTTCTACATTGCCCACCTTATCATGAAGGGATTCACATCTAGATCAAGGGAAGTCATAGTCTCCCTATACTCATCACTCATCAGACCAATGATCGAGTACAATGCCCCACTCGGAATGTATCTGACCCGACACTTGCAGCAGCTGGAGAGGCCACAAAAGTTCCTCACCAAAAGGATAAAGGGTCTCAAAAATCTGTCTTATGCTGCCCTACTGAAAGAACTCCAGTTATATTCAGTTGCTTACCGCTTGCTCAGAGGTGACCTATGCCTGACATACAAGGCCATGTCAAACCCAGATTTGATGAACATGCTTCATCTCAAACAATCTAGATCCCTCAGAGCCACAAGGGCGGGAGACTTAAACCTCGACACGGTTATTAATAGGACGTGCTGGAGGGATAGATTCATCACCCAAAGACTCCCTATGCTGTGGAACAAAATCCCGTTTTATGTGAGGCAGAGCACCTCGCTGGCCTTGTTCAAGAGGAATCTTGACCAATGGATGGGAGATCGCAGATACACCCCAGGGGTTACCTCAGTGTCACTGCTCGACGGAGGCACAGCAAAATAATGGGCATAGTTTCTCCAAACTAAAGGGGTGGCGTAAGCCACAAAACTATGGGCTAGGCTTATAAATGCCCTCGGGCAGATAGCCTAGTATGAACCTATGAACCTATGAACCCCCTTGCTTAGCTCTGCTAAGCTAGGAGCAAACCTGAGCCTCTGGGCTCCAATCCATTTACAGTAAACCTGACACCCCCCACCATGATGTCAGCTAACTCCTAGGCTTGCACCAAGCTGTTCCTGCTCTTACACTGTTGGGAGCTGATTACCTGCTGGGCAAATCTGGGATATACTATCATTCCCCTCATTTGCATAGGATTGCCAGCTAATGCATAGTTACATGTCTCACACTGAGCCTCCCCCCTTAGCAACCACTACTCACTGGCCATGTTGTCTTCTGCCTGCCATTGACTATAATGACAGAATAGTGATTTTAGTTAGAATACTTATTTTAGGTTTATTTTCTCCCATATCACATTTGCACGCCACTGCCCTATGCTTAAACGGCCAAGATGGGCTAAAAAAAAAATAAAAGTTGATTTTTTTATTTTTTACACTGTTTTCAATGCCAGTGGCCTTATACTTGGTCATTGATGGGTCTATATCACATTATCAAAATTCCAAAAGATCGAACACCATAAGCTCGACCTTGGAATCTCGAAATGTGATATACTCGAACGCTCAGAACAGCAAATTTTTTCCAAGGAAAAAAATTGCTGTTCCGAGAATAAACACACACAGCACAAGCACACCAAAATACATAATCCACACGTACGCACTTCACAGAACCCTACACTAAACCGTATATACACTACTAGCTATCCACTTACCTTAACCCAACCCTAACCCTAAGGTCCCTAACTAACGCACACTCACCTTACCCGCTCCCTACCCTAAGGTCCCTAACTAACGTACACTCACCTTACCTGCTCCCTAACCCTAAGGCCCGTAACTGTTACACACTCACCTTACCACGGTCCATTCACACACTTACCTTAACCTGATCCATCACCTTTGCACCACAGTTGAGGAAATAACAAAGCCGCAGAAACAACCCACCGAATACTTTCCCTAGGAAAATATTCAGTGTTCTGCAGCTTCGCTATTTCAAGTGTTCACTGAATAGGGGTCAATATTATAACATTCA
>NC_056737.1:861599107-861604107 GCF_019279795.1 Protopterus annectens | reverse complement strand
ACCTTTTCATGGTTTATTTGGAAGGGGAAGACTGAGGAAGTTTTGTATAATAAAAGATGGGATAAGAAAGAAATCCATAAAAAAGTTAGAAAGTGGTTATGGCTGAAATGCTTGGATGGATAAGAGTATTGCATTTCTCGTTTGTTATTGTGTATTTTTTTCTATTTGTAGATAAATATAAGTGATTTATTCTGATTGTACATCTCTTCTGTTTTTGCTTGTATGTTTTTTTTCTACTTTGTAATAAAATATCCTTACTCTTTTTGTAAGTGCAATGGGATCTTTTACATCTACCTGAGCTACCACCAACTCAAGCCGAAGGGACATTGGTTTAACATCTCATCCAAAAGATAAAGTATAACAGACTCTTACTTTACCTAGAATTAGTACACCAGCTAGCAGATGGAGAGGCTAGGATTTAAGCCAAAAGGCCTGAGCCTGTCTTAGATGAGAGCCCCATTTGCACTCAACTTCTCAGCCCGTCAGACCTTGCAAAGTAATAACCTACTGAAATGTAGTCCCATTCAGAAGAAGAAGGAGATCTCATTTATAGGTTGATGAGGAGTGCTACCGGCAGGAAAGTGGGGGACAAATAGGGCATTAGTCTGAAGAATGTTGGTGACTAGATGGTCAGGACAGGTCCAGGGATAAAAATATATTAAAAAATCAGGTGAGGTTACCTCATTACAGAAATTCAAATAAACAGAGGCATGACATTCTTTTGCATAACACATAATATAAATGAAAATGGAAACAAAATAAGGGTCATTAAACTGCATCTCAAGCTTCACTATTTGCAAGGTAATATGGATGTTTTGAAGACATTCTCCAATGTGCTTTTTAATGCATTCTGTCTATATCTGACTGTGAGTTCATTTCATGATACTGACAGAGCCACACAAAGTATGTTTCTGCAATGTAAGCGTGTTTTTTGTTATATCACTTATTGCGCCTGAATATTGTTGTGTACATATTTATACATATATATTCTTTGAAGGTCTGTTTTTTTTCTATTCAGTTTATATACCAGTAACAGGCAGCCATTCTAGGGGATGTGTACTGGTAACTTTGGAAGGCAGCGCTCAGATAAGCCACATGGAAAAGGACAAAAAAAGAAGTAAAACAAATATGAGAAAGTAAGTGCTGGCATGGATATGGAAGTGTGCAATAGAGTGCAATATGACATATACAAGTCAAAGGGAAGTACATGCAACATTCTGAAGATGCATAAAGTGAACACTGTAGGTGATAAAACAGATACAGAGGTAACAAAAAATGAACACAAATCTGAGCAAGAGGTATTATGTATTGCAGGATATAAGCTGTCTAATGAAGGCCACAGAAAAACAGCATGGTTGACATGAAACACTGAAATGTATACCAATGCAGCTGTATGCTTTATTTTTCTTGCTGACTACAAGAAACTATTTTATACATACCTCTGAGGAATGCTGGACTGTAAATAGAAATGTAGTCTAGTAAAGTCAGTCTGCAGAGGGAAGATTAATGCACAAGTGATATCTGAAGGTAAAATACAGGTACTGGATTTTTAAGTGCGTGGCTGAAAAGGCAAGATCTTGTCTGACAGAGGATAGATGCAAAGTAGTATTCTATTAATGAAATGCATGCAATGTCATAAAAAATGGCAACAAAGAGGCCATAGATTGGAAATGATCACAAAGGTCAGCAGACACAAATCAGGTTTCTATTAAAGAGCTGGCAGCACTGAAAGATATAATAGGAATGACTCAAAGTAAAACAATTGTCCTAATTTTCAGGGAAGGTGATCCAGTGACATCTGGTTTATGACCTAAGTGCAGCTTAGTTGCAAAGTTTGGAAACTGCTGAAATCATGTTGACAATGGAATAGAGTGAGTGCGCGAGTGAGTCGTACCAGTAGTTCTAGTACTAAAGAAAATAAATTCTGGAGATGTTCACATCTGTGGAAATGTATGTACTGCATAATATTCACTACCAGGGATTCAGGTGACTTTTGTATTCTTAACTCGGATGGAGACCAGAAGCATTTTACAAAGACTGTTAAAACTCAAGCGCATTTACAGATGAGAGTGGAAGGATCTTTCAAAGACTTCTTGACTAGTAATAAGCAAAAGGATCTATAGAAATATTAATTGCTTTGCTTTGGAGTGCTTTCTACACTAGCTATATAGTAAAAAGGAATGGATGTAGTTACTGAAAGGATTCCCTGTATGCAGTGCTATCCTGATGACATCCCACTGACAGCGATGAGGAAAGACCACTTCAACAATTTACAGATGGCCTCAGGCAGGTTAAAAGAGTATGTACTTTAATGAAACTTAAATCAATGTAAATTCCTCAAACAAGTAATTTCTTATTAGAGATGTATAACTACTAAAGACAGACTTCACAAGTTATCATAAGGTGAAGACTGTCCATCCATTCATCCATACATCCATCCACAACCCCTTTTTCCCATTTTTGCACATGGGGTCAGGTGTCACTTCAACGGTGACAATCATCTAGAGCCAAGGTTTGTTAGAGTGTCCAATCCACCTACTGCATGTCTTTGGAAAGTGGGAGGAAAACAGAGCATAACGAAACCAGTTAGCCTTCAGAGCTTGTCACAGGTGAAGTTAAGACTTGTAAACTACTGTTATAATTTCTGTCAATCATCATAAATCTTCTCCGCCCAATGAATACTTTCTAAAAGAATGGCCTAGTTGGAATGGATGGAAAACTGTGAATGAGATTTTGAAGGGAATGAGGAAATTATAATGTCAGATAAGTTACAAATACAGCTTGTCCTCTCATGTCTTTTGGACTGTCCTGAGAAGCCATCCAACATTCTTCAAGTATGTCTACACATACTTATTATTAGATTATTAGAGAATCCCTCTGCATGGTCTGGGAGCTGTCTGAATAAATTTAACAAATATCCATACAGGAAGAAATTTGCATTGATTTCAGATCACTATTATTAATAAAGACAATGGTGTGATACTGAAAGGAGCAACTAAAAACAAATAAACAAGTAGTATCACAGCTGCCAAACCAAACGGACCACCATGGACTTAAAAATGAAAACTTTTATTGTACCAGTACATAAAAATAATTATAATTGAGCACTTTTGTCCAACAAAGCATGCATTCTTCAGAATCTGAAACAAGAGAGGAATTATTAGTTTCTATAAGAACAAAATAAATTTTAATTAATCAATTAAACTAGTATATTTAAAATTCTTAAAGGGCCACTCACATGAAAATATGCACAATAAAATTCAAAGTATGAACATATAAAACATTAAATACATTAATGAAACTTCAAACCTTTTCTTAAAAAAACTATGTAAAAAAAAATTTTTTTTAAATCTTTTATAAAATAACAGACCTTCGTTTTAAAATAGGCTGGACAGAAATGTTTTCATTTATTCCTGGAATGTGGATGCATCTAGTCTAAGCTGTCACTTTATTTCTTTTCCCTCCAAAAGGGTCCTCTCATCACCACCCCTAGGGTTAAATTCAATTTAATTTCGGATCACCAACTCGGTGTTTTTTTTAAGCCCGATCAAAATGGTGTCAGCACTGATAGCAACAAAGTTGCACATTGCTCCCTTTTTCTAGGAGCACGTGGCACTAAGTTTAAGGAAGCAAAGCAACAAACACAATAATGCTTATGGACCATCATTGCTGCCAAAAGTGACAACACAAGAGGAGAACATCACTGACCCCTTAGAGGTGTTTTTCATATCAATGGTTAAGTAACCACTTATACAAACAGTTACCAGAAAAGATACAGTACTGTCACAAATAAATAACATCTTCATAAAAGGCTGGCCCAAAAATACAGTTCTGTAAAAGTGTAAAATTAAAACTAAAATATGAGGAATATGTGGTCAGGCAACATACCTGATGGTTTCTTGTTCTTAATTTAGGATAATCTAATTAAGCCCCTGTAAATCATATTAAATAAAATAATAGCATGTGGACATAGGTTCATAGGTATTTACTAGGCTAATGACCACAAGGGCATTTTTAAGCATCGCCATGCATCCCAAATCTCTTACAAGTTCTTGATAAGTGTACGCATGGGCCTGGGAGATGAACCATTTACAGGTTACCTGTTTGCATTAGAGACATAGGTGCCAAACCAGGGATGAACTTCTGGTTTCCCATACAATTGTCCAAGTTGTACTTGAATTGGGTTAGGGAGGAACTCTGCTTCACATGTATGGGGAACCTGTTCCATAGATGCAGTAGTCTCTGGGATACATACCTATCTCTCCAGCAGGTCCTATTTATATCACAGGCAAGGTTTAAGTCTTTAGAATGGGTAATTCTTGTACTGTTTGTTTTGTGGATATGCAGGAGGTCCATCAGAGTGGGGTCTGACAATGCCCTATATGCCAGACATAGACCTCCCCTCAAAAGCATGGGAGAGACAGAATACAGGAATATGGCCTTGAGGTGGTCTGCATAGGCCATATTACTTACGTCCTATATTCTTTTAGTGAGGGACCTCTGTGGATGTTCCAATTGCTGGATATGCCTAGTTAGGTACATACTAAAGGGGGCTTTGTACTCAATGATAGGTCTGATGAATGCTGAATACAGTGGAACAATGACTTCCTTGGACTTAGATGCAATCCATTTGTTTATAAGTTGTGCAACATAGAATGATTTCCTCACCACTGTACCATGTGATAATCAAAGGCTAGATTACTACCTATGTGTGTCCCTAAGTCCCTGACTACTGGGTCAACTCTAAGGGGTGTGTTGCCATATGATAGTTACCAGGGATGGATGACTTCCCAAAGGATAATATTGTGCATTTCTTGGCATTTAGTTTTAGTCCACGGCTCTGAAACCAGTTGTTTGTCTGTGTCAGCCCCTCCTGGAGAACTTTTGTATCAGTGTGAGATTCAATGACAACTCCTGATTTGCAATGATCTGCAAATTTAGTCAGCCAGAGGCCACTGACACTGGCCTTGATTTCTGAGAAGTAAATGCCAAAAAGGAGC